>NC_041368.1:17291620-17341620 GCF_900634415.1 Cottoperca gobio
AACAAAACAAATGTAAAAGCAAATTTAGCGGGCAAAGTTCACTGAAAAGCATCACTACTCAGCCGCTTAATTTTCAGCTTTGATTTGTAAAGGTTTTATAAGTCATGTTGCTTCTAATGTAAACGCACGATACATCTACACATTGGTTATATTCAAAAGAGGGAAATTGTGTTCAAGGCAGCAGACGGCAGTAACTGATTTATTGTCTGATTGTAAATTGAAAGTTCTCCGGTTCACTGGCAGTCGCACTGGAAATAACTGTTGAATAGATGTCACCGTGACTGCTTTGATAATGATTCTTCACGAGCATCTGTGGCGCTTGTATTAGAGAAATAAGACTGAGAGCGGCACGATATAAAATGTCAAAATAACAATACATGGGATGGCACAAACATCAACTGTCGGCTCCGTGCGTGAGAGGAAGTCAAAGTGCTTGGCTGAACTTGTTTGTCCATGTTTTGAGCTTTCACTTCTCCTGCGCTCTGACTCACATCACTCTGGCCTTCGCTTAGAGCCGGTGGACAATTCGCTACTTGGGATGAAAAGGTTCCTGTTCATGTTAGCATTGTTGGGGTTACAGGAATCAATTTACACTTAATTCCCACACGATTGTAGGTAACTTTGAAGGCAGGATTTCACTCCCTCAACCCACAACGTAAACAAGTCGTCCAAACTAAATGACCTAAATATTGTAGGTAGTTTGAAATGCACCCATTATGAGTGCATTAAGATCTGGTGACCTTATAGGTAAGACGACATTGTTCGTCAGTTGTCTTCTGATCTTCCGCTGCTATAATTACACTTTGAATATGTGTGGGCATATAAACTTGGTCATAGTTAAATAGAGGTAATAAGAAACCAGGTGTTGGGTAGCAGATGGATGTGAACAGCGGTCTCAACTGGACAAATCACACAATTTGTTGACTCACCCATCCACCTCGACCTAACATGTCTTGCGGCTCTATAAACATGTAACGTCTGCCGATTGGCAACAATCATAAGTTGCATTTCCACAAGGTCCTGGTCAGGTTAACAAAACAAGCACTCGCCTCAGCGCCTACTTCACAGGAGAAAGTGCATTTTACTGAAACTGTTCAGGTTACGTGGTGGGAAAGGGAAAGAATAGGCTGATGCTGTAAGATTATGATTGACGTGACAGCACTATGTAGGAGATGTAGCCTCTCAGACGTGATGGAGGGCGGGTAAGTGGGTGAGTGGAGTTTAGCGGGAGAAAAAGAAAGAAGAAAAGAAGGAGCCGTCACGCATGATCACATGACGATTTCTGAAACAAGGGTAGCTTTATAACTGTGCTCTTCTCTAGCAACCAAAGACTCCAGTAATTCAAAAACCAAATACACACACACAGACACGCACACTTACAAGCTTCCTATTAGTGACACAGAAAACACACAACCCGCTTGTCTCTAGGTAGGTGAGTTGGATAATCCCATGACTCGCCTGACCTCCTCCATACTTCCTGCCAGTAGTGACACTGGATTGGCTGAGGGTCTGAGTGTGGGGGGGGGGGGAGGAGGAGGAGGAGGAGGCTGCAACAGCAGCAATACAAATATTATATAACCTTGGCAGATGAGGCGGGGTGAGAGAAAGCGAAAGAGTGGGAATGAACAATGGGAGAGGACGAGAGAGAGAGTCGGTGAGAGAGACGGATGTGATGGAGGAAGTGAGTAGGGAAAGGCAGGAAGGGAAAAGTACAGTAAAGTGACACAATAAAGATTCAAGTCATTTTTTTTTTTACATAATACAACATGGTAAAGGGCTGCACAGTATTACCAAAAAATTATATTGTGTTTATTTTGTCACATATTCATAACATGAGTAGCATCGCAGCATATAAACTCATTTTATCATCTACATGTGTCACATGTGCAATCCTGTTATTTTAACAATGTTTTATCACAATGGCTCATTTCTAGAGAAAAACAACAAACACATGTGTTTATAAAGCATTTGTTTACTTATGCATGATCGATTAGTCGAGCGCCAGGAGAATAATCGGCAACTATTTTGATAACTGGTAAATCATTTCACTCATTTTTCAAACTAAAATGCCAAAAATGTGAATGTTCCACCTGTTTTTTTATATCATTGTAATCTCAATGTCTTGGTCGGACACAAGATATTTCAAGACATCACCTTGGGCTCTAGGAAACTTAAATGACAAGCAAGTATCTTCTGACATTTTATAGAAGAAAATCGATTATCCTTCACAATAAAATAAGAACACAGTCCAATGAATATCAAACCTGTCTGCAGTTTGAGTGTGTGTAGGCCCGTGAAGGGTGAATACAAGTAATATCATTTTTTGTTTTCGTTTGTATGTAGATTACACCCCCTCCTCTACAGGTCGGCAATAATGGATGGCCTTTCAGGGAAACCATTTATTATCAGAGAGTAGGCAGAGCGTGGAGGATGTTCATTATATGCCAAGGTTCCCATAAACATAATGGACTAACATGAATTCATAGCTATTCAGTTAAGGTAAATTTGCTTGGAATATATAATAAAATCAATTATTTTTTACCCACTCAAGCTTTTGGAATAAAAAAAAATAACTTAAAATTATATCCAAAACCAATAAATCACCATCCAAACAACAGCAATAATAAAGAAATGAGTAAAACTAGATTATTATTATTTTTTTCTAAGACTATCCAATGGTTTTAGACATAGTTCCCCCGAAAATAATATATTTATAGAATATAATATTTATTTTATCAAAGAGAAAAGCAACAAGACTTTTTACACAATAGTGATGTGTGTATATATTAATAAAAGCAAGTTAAAAAACACTAATGGGTACATCAGTTTCCCCAAATGTCTAATATAATGTGTTTGGCAAAGTCAGTCAGTTTCCATGTTTGTGTCGAGCCTCCGCTTCGTGAATGTTCTCATATTCTACATTTCGCTCCCACCGCTCATTTCATACTTTCTGCTCCCACACATTGGCCTTAAAAAGCTTTGATCAAATGGAAAAACAATCCTCTCATCGGTTCCCACTGTAGTCACTGGTATACGATTCCCCAGTGACGTAGCAGTTCAGCCCAGTTCAGTCTCCCTCCGTACTTGCTACACTGTGTTTGTTGTGGGCTGTCATTAGTGCTTTTCCACCGCCTCGTCACATAACGCCATGTCATTAAGAAGATGTATAACACATTTATAAATTGTCTAATGCTCCGGTTTGATTTGATTTTGACGTAAATTAAATTAAACGGTTGGCATGTTCATGTGATTAATTAAAAATCAACATCCTGGTTATTGAATTATCAACAGTGGAATAAAAAGTACAATGGAAGCACTGTTTGATTCTGAACTGAGTAGTTAGGGAGAGATGTCAAAATAGATTTCCAGTTGTAGATTGTGCACTCTCTAAATATACTATTAACATCGAGATAAAGAGGGCATTCTCAACTAAATGCTTTCGCAGCAGGATTTCATTTCTTGTTTTTACCCTGGAGACTTGTTGGCCCTCAAATATTTCTGCGCAGCCTTTTCAGTATTGTCATGTTTAGCACGTGTTTACACACAGGAAGAGGTGTTTGTACTGTAGGTAGAAGTGAAACAGTGAGGGAAGTGACTGGTGGCATGCCTCAGAGCGTAAACGCTGTCTTGCCTGCTCAGATCTTTGTTGTTTTTGTCTTTTATAGACCTGATGCATGACTGGTACGACTAATTCTGTGCAGTGACACACACACACACACACACGCAAGAAAGTGCACTGAACGGTGACCTGCTTTTTTGTGTTTATTAATATCATAAACTCAAGTCCCGCCTGAAAGGTTTGTGTGTGTGTGTGTGTGTGTGTGTGTGTGTGTGTGTGTGTGTGTGTCGGATAATTAAGTTTCCGTTTTTTTTGCACGTGTACCAGACAGTTTTTTGTTTGTGTGTTAATCAATGTTTGTGATGTGTTCCTGTTCATCAGCAACCACAAGTCAATTTTTGCTGTGTGGGAGTCGAGCGAGTGTCCGAGTAAGTGCACATGTTTGTTGCGCTCTGGTCCAATATGGAGGCATTCCTAATGAGGCTGCATGGCTCAGAGCCACACTTGTTGGAGGAGCATGTGAGTTAGAGCCGGACTGGGGGGGTTATTCATATTTAATTCAAACACCACCCTGTGGTCATTTTTACATTCCCAGCATTTTAAGTCATGGTTGAAAAGCATATCATGTTGTAACATGCAACATCTTTTAGCTCTCCGATGCATTTTAAAATATTAAAATGGCAATCCAAGCAAAAGAAGAATACTGTAGATTAAGTCTTGCACTGCAGATTTTACTAATAACAACTTGAAAGATCTGGAAAAGTAAAAAGCAAATAAAAGCCTACGCTTTCTGTACTCGGTTGGTTTGTGTCATGTGATCGCCCGCTTCACTGGCAGTCTTTCTTTCTTTTTCTTTTTTCTTTTTACGGTGGCTGAGCAATCCCAAGAGAGCCATCACAGGTCAAGCACTGCCCGACAATTAGTGTTCACAGCATCTTCACTCGAATCCTGCCATAGCGGCTTTAAGTTGACAAGTAATGGGAGCGCCAGAAAGATGAGCACATAGCAGGACATACCATGCTCCTCCACATGACGGCGGTTCAAACTGGGCTGTTCCTATAAATACCCTACTACTGCCAGACCGACGATCCAAAGTTAAGACCAGAACATATTAGAGGGCATCTGCCAACATGTGCAGAATGCCAAGGTTGTGTTTACACGTAAGGATAAGGGGTGAGCAGAATTAGTTCATTTCAGTGTCGAGCAATCTAATTACTGTGGGAAATTATTATCTTGCATAACACAACACAACATAACATGTTAACAGTATGCACAGGAGCAACTGGACCAAAAGGTGGAGAGTAATGTACATATTTTGGTTTGTGGATAGGATTTGTGTGTAAATGTAGGTCAGTCCTGTTGATGATGTTAACTGTACCGCTATCGGAGACTAAAAAAACAAGTCTGTTACAAGTGATAAGTTTCAGAATGAGCCATGCATCGTCACTTAGGTGTTAGTCATGCAGTTTTGTATGCGTTTACAAAGCTAATCCTCTTTAAATGTGTATTGCAGCAGCACCCTGCAGTTAACTTCTTTTCTATTTTCAGTTGGACTTCAGGTGTGTTAGCATCTCTGAGGGTCACGTTCCCTCTTTCAGATTGTGAACAAGCTGCCCGCTCCGTCTTCTCGTTTTTTTTAAGCCATCTGCAAAATAGTGTGATTGTATATTTTCTTTTCAGATGAATCCCGCCACTATTTGAAACCGTCTGCATGTGTTGCATAGTTCAGTGTTAAGCTACGGCTAAAACTTCTTAGCTGGACGTTTTCCAAGATGCACCACCTCTACTCCTATTTGGTCGCAGTCCAATCTATATAAGCAACTGTCATCTTTCCACTGACCATGAGCCTCTGGCTTGTGTGAATTTAGGGCGTGCTTGTTTAAAGGAGAAAGGTGGGGAAGGATCCTGCTCTTTGAGACGGACACCAAAAAGTTCTATATATATATATATATATATATATATATACTCTCTCCACTCTCCACTCCTGTCTGCCAAACACGGCTTTGTAGCTTGCAATGGAGAGAAAATGGGTAGCGGCAACATTTGTAGCATTATGATACAGCATCAGCATGCAAAGTCCTTATCAAGCTTAGCCCACCAACTCTGTAACTTGACACTCATGTGCATTCCAATGTAATGTGTGCCGCCAAAACAAACAAGGGAGTGAATACTTAATCCCTTCTAATGCCGTTAAATTCCTGTGATGGATTACACAGCAGTGTCAGTCTAACACTAGTTTGCAGTCAGTTAGGCCACAACACCCCCCTTGTACATGACATGCTCTAATTGTACATGCTGGCACTTTGCCTTCTATATAACCGCCTGGCTAAGCTTCACACGGCAGTTCAGGTGTCTCGGTTACTTTAAGTCTAATTATAGATCGTCGGGGATAATAACAACTCTGTGGGTGTGGGTGTGTGTGTGTGTGGGTGTGGGTGTGGGTGTGTGTGCAAGTTTCCCAAGAGATTTAAACAAGGCTTTAATGTAAATCGTAACACATTCGGAGGCTTGGAGTGAGATTTAGAGCTTAGTTGCCGTACAAAAGGGCTCACGCCAGTGATAGGCTTCATTGGGTTTGACTTTGTTGCTAACACATGACGAGCATTATGAGATATCAATCGGTTAGCTCATCAAAGTGAAGAAACCACCAACTACATCCCATTTAAGTCTTGATCTGAGGACAACCTCTCCCAGTCAGTTATACTGAAATGAATGCTTCTCAAAGTCACGCTGAACTAGGTTTGCAATAGTGTGCTGTATAGCTGAGCAGAAAGAATTCCACTTATTTTTCCCGTTTGTTTAACAAGAACTTTCTGTACATCACAGTTTATTTCTGTAAGCAGTGCCACCATGGTGCTGAACATTCAAGCCCGTGCCCAGGTCAACGCAGGAAAATATATTGATTATTAGAGCAAAAGCAGCAGCAGCAGAAACGTTTATCTGTTTTCAGTTCACATGTTTCGCTTAGTTGACCGGATTTGTCCGCAGGGTTTTCATGTCTCCTAGCAATAGTGCAACATACCATTGAGGCTGTCTATACCAATAAAGCAGCCCTCGGCAGCCTGCCCTGGGATTTATCACAAACATCTTTGCTGAGCACTCGTCTTTACATATTTTCCTCTCTCTCTCTCTGTCTCTCTCTCTCTCTCTCTCTCTCTCTCTCTCTCTCTCTCTCTCTGTCTCTCTCTCTGTCTCTCTCGCTCTCTGTCTCTCTCTCTCTCTCTGTCTCTCTCGCTCTCTGTCTCTCTCTCTGTCTCTGTCTCGCTCTCACTCTCTCTGTCTCTGTCTCTGTCTCTCTCTGTCTCTCTCTCTCTGTCTCTCTGTCTCTCTCTCTCTCTCTCTCTCTCTCTCTCTCTCTCTCTCTCTCTCTCTCTCTCTCTCTCTCTCTCTGTCTCTCTCCTCTCTCTTTATTTATTTATTTATTTCAGCACGTCACCCAGAGCAGGAGAGACCGGCAGTTCTGCGGTGCTGGGCCAATCCAAGCCCGGTGGGCAGACGCATAAGATCTGTTTGGTGTGTTCAGATGAGGCCTCGGGATGCCACTACGGGGTTGTAACCTGCGGCAGCTGCAAAGTGTTCTTCAAGAGGGCCGTCGAAGGTTGGTCTCACAAACCTACCTACCTGCATCCAGTCACTCTAACACTCAGCAAACACTGAAAATTCTATTTAATAGATCCAGTATGTAAAAAAATTACAAGTTTTTTTCATTTCAACCTTTTCCGTTTTGATCCGATGAGCCACATTTACTCCAGGCCATAATCAGATTTGCATATTAATGTCCGTGCATTCTATATTACGCTGCCCCAACTTCGTACATGTACACCTAATAGCAATGGTTAGCATCCATTACCTTGTGCACATTGTGTCCCAAAGATTATCATTCATTGTTGAGCACGTCATGTTCATGCATTGTTGTGGGTTTATGTCCTGACCTTGCATGTCTCTTGCCTTTCCTGTTTGTCCTGTATCAAAGCAGAGATGACTTGCAAGTAATTATAATTGCAAAAAGCATACACCAAAAATGTTACCACCATGACACCCTTCCAAATGAACATAGTCGTGCCGTATCGAGGACTAGTGTTATAATGAGCTTGTAAGACAGCCATTCTTCTGCTTTGCTTCACCAACCTTTGATATCTTCTACAGTGATACAGTATTCGGTTCTCAGGCCGTTTCTGCATCGGAACGCTCGTCTTGAATCTAATTCTCTTGACAAAATCCTGAGCTGGGAGGGGCAGGAATGCATCTGACAAACAGAGAGTAATTTATGTTAAAGTGTCTCTGCAATGCATTCCATCTCCCTCTGCTTCTCTCTGTGTCTTATTCTCCATGTCCTCTCTTTGTAAAGCTGTCTCTACAGATGTGTAATTAGTTTGAAAAGGCTTTAATGACTAGTGTGTTACTGTTAATTGAAATGTGCATTCATCAATAATGGTCAGGTGATGCCGTAAACCACTCTCTATTTATTGTTGACCCAACACGGGTACTAAATGTACTGGTACTGTCAAACTAATCTTTTTTGTTCAAGTCCCAATTAGCAGATTGACAGCCTTGTCCTTTTTCTTTCATTCTGTGCCTGCGATCATTATCTTTATCCGTCAGTTCTGTAACTAACATTGCTGTTGCGATAATACTTAGTGATCATATTATTCTGAATTTAAGGTGATGGAGTGAACATGGATTGTTTGACCTCTGCAACAGTTCAGGACTAAACATGGCTGCTGGTTGACCATTTCATTTAGGAGCTACTATTCCTGAACTATGTGAATACATAATGAAGTGCTCAAACTGAAGTGCTAAGTTTTATTTTGAAACTACACTGAGAAAACTATATCTGTTGTTTTTGTTTTTCTCCCCCCCCCCCCCCCCCCCCTTCTCCATTCTCCGGTCGTTGTCTCTGTGGTGAAGGATGGAGAGCGCGACAAAACACAGACGGTAAATAAAAACGCTTTTAATAAATGTATAAATGAATAATAATTGATGATGGTAATACTATAACCTATGATTTTGCACATGTCCCTGTATTCTTTTAGCATTGAAATATGACCAATGTGCGTAGACGCATGCAAAGCCTCTTCTGCCAGCTATCTGTTCATGCATGCAAATGTTCTGATTCGGTAATTCAAGTCAGCGAGTGATTTTGTTTTCTTCAATCTCTGCTGGGGAATGTTCCACCTCATCATCCTCACAGGTGGTAGACCCACTAATTGCAATCACACCCTCTCTCTAATTAAGCCTTTTCTTCTGCACTTGACCCATATTAACCCCGTGAGATCTGATGTCAAAAATCTCTCCTCAACCTTTTTTATTTTAATTTCCCCCTTTTGCTTTTCATGTGTTTTATTTGCTCTGTATGTGTTTCACTGTTTCTTCTGATTACTGTATTTAGGCCACGTTCAGGTCTCTGCTCTTAAAGAAATATCCTGCTGGGTTGATTTTCCACTGATGGCAATATATTTTGACTTTAAATTGTAGTCTACAGTAACATCGCATCATTGTCCTGTGAAAGAACGTCACATTTGTACGAGTTAAGAACAGAAAGCACCGTTTTCAGCTTTGTGACTATCAATTTCTCAGAGAATCCAATTAGTTCAAAGCATTTTTTTGTCATTTATAAAGTAGGAAGATAACAGAAAGGATCACCTACTTGTTCAGTTTATCAGAAACAATTTAAATTTAGAAATGTTGGCTTGCATGGTTTTCACTAGACGGATACGATAAGCGCATAGTTTTCATAAAAAGGAATAATAAACACAACCTTCAACACTCTAAATAACAGATCTCTTAAATATGTAATATCATCAATATCGTTACTTCCCCTGTCTCTGCACAATTTACCTTTTTAACGGCACACTCAACATGTACTCTTAACATTTGTTTTGTTTAATTCAACGGTTTTTCCTGAGGAAATCTTTATTAAAATCAAACTACTTTTACAGTAAAATGTACCTGCCCTCTGTGGTTTCCACTGTGCCACAATCCTCCCCAGTGTTTTCCCTCCATGTCAGCTGACATCTTTTGGGTCTGGTTTATCAAAGACACGACACAAATGAGTTCCTCCTTCTAGACTCAACAGGTGTTGTAACAGTGGATGTTCTTGTATTGCCAAATATTGATGTTCTTTTGCGAACGCTGCACGGCAGAAGAAATGCAGATGGGGAAATGTGCAGGGATTGTTTGCAATTGTTATTATCATAATTTAATGGGTCGTACATTCTTGAATTACCTGCAGGTTTTTGTATCGGTGAGTTCCCAAAGAAACCTTATTTATTTTAGTTTATAGTCACTTATATTTTCACGAGAATCTCAGATTGTAATCGAATTGCTTTGGTTAGTTATTAAGGACATTTGCTAGTTATAACTTCCTTTTAATTTTACAGACTGTCAGATAAAGTAACTAAATTAAAAGGAACTGGTCAGGTCCAAACTCCGCACTTCCTTTGCAGTGTGATAACAGCGCTAACCACGGGCTCATTGTGCAATCACTCATTACTTGCAGCCCTATATGCCAGTGTTGTCTACAAACCCAGCTAAAGGCTTCACCAACCAGTGCTGATGGGTGCTGCCAGGCCCGTGTTAGCAGATCAGGCAGGATAAGGGAGAGAGGATATCAGTGTGATTCAGCTGGTACTTTTGACACCACAGATGGCTGTTTAAGCCATTGTTTGCGATGACTTCCTGTGATATCAGTGATTGCTCCAACTAGTCGCCCCCAGGCTGCTATCTTGTCGTCACACCAGAAACTGCAGATTAATTTCCAGTCTATGTGAAACATGATTAATCTTACATTTCAAAGGTGACTCTTTCTGTGCTATTGATACATGTCTAGAGAAAAACGTAATTCATATGTAATGCGCATTAAGTAACAACACTGCTTTTGTTACAGCTACAGTAATCCTGTCCAAACTTAAGTCTTACACTGCTATGTTACAGTACAGTGCAGACACCTGTTTGGTTCATCTAGATTTCAGAATGTATTTAGCACCAGCCACCTCCAACAAAGGGCACTGCAGTTCTGAAGCATCATTAAGCTGAGCTAAGATCAGCTTGATATACCAGAGTTGGTGTTTGCTGGTGCTCATAGTACACATGCATTTATTCTGTTGGATAAGGGTTAGTATTCACTTGCCTGCGAGCAAATAGAATGTAAAGCACTGCATGATAAAGGACATTGAATATGCTCACTGTTACAAAGGTGACTACACAGGCCCAGTGTTGCCGAGGTCTGACGGCCTGCGTTATACAATGTATGAGCAGAGGTTGCTCAGACTTAAATACACACTTGAAAACATATGTTCTTGACAATACTGTACAGCTAGTATCCTCGTCTTGGCTTTTATTGTAGCTACCTGTGCTCCACACTACAGTGATTCATTCACTTGTTCTCTAAAATCCGGTTTGCTGGCTGGGTTTGGCTTCAGATAAGCATCTTAAGCTTTATGACAAAAAACTATGGCAGCAATGTGGACGGTTGTTAATTTCCAGTAGGTAAATTAGTTTCGGCTGACATTACTGGCAGGAAGTCAAGCAAGGTCCAGTAGGTTTCCATCTTTGAAGAGATGTCGGGTGGCATAAATCAGGATGTTAAAGATTAATTTGTCTATTAATCCATCTTTCTCAAGTTTTTATTTGTTGATTGCGGTTATTGTAATACATTTTGTGATCAGGTTCTTGTCTCATGTTCCTCAAGAAAAAGATGTTGTTCTGCCAATTTATCACAGTTTTCATTGAGAACATTAACTAATAATGAATTATTTCCTGCTGTTAAGAACAGCGGTGACTCATTACTTATTTTATAGACACATTACTGGAAACAATGTTCAAAACTGGTTTGACATTGTTAAAATAATTCTTTTAATAGCTTCTCTGAATACAGTGGCTATTCTTATCGTTCATATGCAGCAAAAATATTCTGCTATCATGTCTATGTGCCTCTAGGATTTAGAAACTGTATAGTATTATTTTTGACAATCTATGACATGATATTGAATGACCTTTAGTTCAAACAGCTGCATCAAACGCATGATATTTCAATAACAATGTTTATGGTCCCAAAGGTCTTGCTTCTGCCAATGGTGTGTGTGTGTGGGTGTGGGTGTGGGTGTGGGTGTGTGTGTGGGTGTGTGTGTGTGAAAAATGAATTATCAAGTATAATGATCTCCTGCATCAATTTTGAATATAGTGCCAAGTTTCAACGGATATGAGAAGACTTCACATTACTTGGTTTCCATACTTACCCTCTGCCATTCCTCACCGGTTCAAAGCTGGTTGGATCTGCTCTAATGAGTAATGCTATTATACCACAAGTGACTAATAAGCAGACCTTCCACCTTACCTCTCCTTACACCATAATGTAGTCACCCAGTCATCTAGAAGGGGCATATGCTCTTTAATAAGAACTCGCAATGTTCAGTGGAAGAATCCGACTCATTTGGGATGCGCTGCGGTATGGCTGTGTTTTTCCGTTGCAGAGCTTGAGCTGAACAAGTTGAACATAGTTCAGCCTGAGCTTAGGTCACCTGGCAATTTGGTAACCAGTGAGTGACAATGAAGTTTAAAAACCAGTTTGCATTTGGGACAATTTAGTTTTTTCTTTTTGTGGTTGCATCTAGATTCTTTCTCTGTCCTTTGGACTGAGACATGTATCTCCCTCCAGCTTTTAAGTAATAGTTGAAAGATAACAAGTTAATTCAGGTCACAACAAGAATATAAAGCTTGCTGTAAGGCCTTAGTCTTTCTAATTAGCTGCCTACGGTCTGTTTTCCACAGTACATGATGTCAGCAGCAGATGTGAAGGTCTTTGTTGGGTTAGTGACTCATGTAGGACATCAGAGGTGATTCTAGTTCATTATGGCAGTTAGATTTCATAGAAATGAACTTTTCATGCTTGGCATGATCGTATGGCACATCCTCTTGTTCAGGTTGACTATTTGATTAATGATGCCTCAGTCTGAACAAAAGAATGTGTTGATACTAGAAAGATACGATTCATGTGACACTCATCAGACTCTGCCACACAATAAATGTATGTGATAAAAGCAAGACACTGTTTCACTGGGGCCGAGGCTAATTCTATAGACCTGACATGGCAACGTCCCGTAGAATAGATCTTGCAGGCTGGAGTATAAAGTACAGTATACTGCTGCAGCCCCAGTGAGGTAGGGGGTTTTGCACAGCCACAGCCTGTGTCTGTATAAATGACAGTTAACAAGATGCCACACACTGATATTGTATGTAGTAAAGAGGCAATATGGATGGAAAATAAATACAAATACTATGGATATATTTTGCTCCAAATAACTCATCAGGAGGCACATGTAAATCTGTTATTGATCTGTAAAGATATGATTGATTATTAACCTATATCACAGCTTCACATTAAACTAGAGTAGTAGTGTTCAGTAGTAAGAAATGAGCTTGTGACTGAGAACCACAGACGGAGTAAGGAAATGTGAGAGACTCATGGCTTTATCCTTTTACATCCCAAACTATTAACTTCATAGTCAAGCCTGTGTCTTGTGAATAGTGTTGATGCATAATTTCTTCCCTCTGGTCAAATATCTAGTGTTGCTTCTTTTTTCAAATTTAAATTGATCCAATCACATTTCCATCTCCGGTTTGTATTCCTGCATCCTAATAATGTACGGCATACAGATGTTATAAGAAGGGATCGTGATCTGCAAAGAAATGTGGACAATATGGACCACGTCCGATTGTTGGGGAAGTGCAGACTTGAGGAAGAGGAACTGTCAACACCAGAGGAATGCCCTCAGGCTTGTCAGGCTTACGATAGAATCGACAGGTGGTGTGGTCATAATACATACCACTCAGGCTAATCCTTCTCAAACCTTCTTAGCCAGCTAATATGTCTCTCTTCTTTCCATCCCCTTTTCCCCTCCCTCTCCTCCTTTCCAGGCCAGCACAATTACCTGTGTGCAGGGAGAAATGACTGCATCATCGATAAGATTCGGAGAAAGAACTGTCCGGCATGCCGCTTCAGGAAATGTCTGCAAGCCGGAATGAACTTGGAAGGTAAACAGTGTGACCCATCAGGTCAGTGAAACAGCAGTTGGGAAGGATTTAGCTTCGGTAATGTGAGGTATTTCCAACTGAAACGGATTAGGTGGGTAGGGTATATTTACGACAGGGATTTTCTACAGGCGTGGCCTAGCAAAAACGGGGCAATCTGGAGGACTGTTAGACTCCACCCACACCTTCCCCACACACGTTGTTACACCAGAAGGCTGAGGATGAGGGACAAATGACAAATTAGACCTTAACCAAAGTTTTTTACCAAATGACTATCATATTGCTACTATGACACACAACAGCCACATTCAATATGATAAATGTATGTATATACCCTCAAAATGCATATATATATATATATATATATATATATATATTTCGAATATACCAAGAGATAATAGAATTAACAAGTTGACACTGAATCTTTTTTATTTAACTGTGTCTTTAACTAGTAGCTTGTTCAATTTCCCTTTCCATTGAGTGTCATGTCATTGGCCCTGCAACGCTGCCACCCACTCTTTCCACTACAGCCTCCAATATGTCTGGTTTCTACCACCATAACCTGCGTTTGTGGAAAATGGGCAAGTCGCATTAGTTTGCATGTGTCATGTCACCACACCTGCTGCTTAAATGATCGTCTGAGAAAATCAGAAATACAATAACTGCAATAATGAGACTTTGCAATGTTTAGAATAATGCTTGTAGCTTAACACTAATACTAATACATTAATTAAGGTAGTGGCTGTCTATCATATCACATTGATTTTACTGTCATATCACTGACTTGATATACCTTCTTTTCCCAGACATATTTGTTTAATCATGTTAAATCAAAAATGCTCAGTGGTTTTATTTCGGTGTCTTTCTTTTTGCTGACATTATTGCAAACGTTGGAATAAAATTGGAAAATGCAGTTAATTAATAGTTGTATTCATTATTCCAACAGTAAGATTGAATAGTATGATGACATGACATCATTTATTTTCTTTTTTTTTTATAGCAATTAAATAATCGATTTATACATCGAGCGAAAAAAAACACATACATACTAACATATGTTGTCTTTTATATCCTCCTTTACTTACTATATTGCCATTTTGTCTTATCTAAAAGAATCTGTGCCTTTCGTCTAACCTTTTTAACTTTTTTGCTGATCCTCTTACCTCCTTATGAAACAATTGTGTTGCCATAGGCATATTGTTAGCGTAGTATTATTTAGTTAAAAGACAATGCTTTGTTTTCCAACATGGTGACGGTGAAAGAGGTGAAAACAGAACACCTCTTCACTTTGAAAATCCTTTTTGAATTGAGGTTTGGAGGACTGTGGATTTGGGAAGTCGACAACAAAAAGACATTGAAGTCACTCGCCTGTGAACATGTGCAAGTTTATGGGCCATTGTTAATGAATGTGCTGTTCTGATCATGTGTGCTGGCATGCAGTGTGAGAGCACTATACATAATCCCCTGTCGAGTCCCACGTCTACAGCCTTGGACCGCCCGGTGACCTTTCACCTGATTCTGCATGAAGGGATAAATGTTTAGAAGACAGAGCAACAATTAAGCTAGTCGAGCTTTAGGAAGATTGACATGGGAAGCAAAAGGTGAAGCACAACGACTGTTTAAGTACTTAAGAACTTGGTCCTTGGGTTTTTTGCAGCTGATGCTTCCTTGGGGCTTGAAATTGCCGTCAGTGTTGAGTGAGATTACATGTAAACAGAGCCGTGTTTGTCAGACAGAGGTGAAAGTAGTTTCATATAGGGAGAGGACAGAAAGACAGGGAGAGGGATTTGATGAACGTTAGCGCATCAGCAGACAGACTCCCACCAGAAAAGGCTCTTAGTTGCCATAGAAACGCAAGGAGAGGAAATTAAAAAAAGGTAGAGCGTAGGAAAAACATGTTATTTCATAGTAACCTCTCAACCCCCGGCATTTTGTGCACATTTACTGGGAGAAAAACGATGCATACATGTTGTGTTCAAAGACACAGCAATTCTCCACAGTAATTTAATGTTTCTCTGAGAAATTAAATGGTTTAGTCAAACTTTCTGCTTTATAAACGGGAAAAACAAGAATATTACATTATCCTGACCTTTCACGGGTTTGTTAGGGTTTGGTTCAAAGTAAGTGCACAACACTTTAAGCTCGTAGCAGCCAGTCTTTTATTATAATGATTTTTTCTCATGTTGTAGATTTTTAATAATTAACTAAACTATCCACTTGTTGAGTGTGGGGGAAGCGGGAGTCAGTTTTATGCTGTGCCCCAGCTTGCTCCCCTGGCCAGGTGAAGCACCCCTTTTTTAAATTTTGTCATCCAGGTAATAAATGTAAACTGCGGTCAGCGGGGGGGGCTATCCTTCACCAGGTGAGATGAGCGTATCTAGATCAGGGAGGCTCAAGTTTTCTAGACCGGACGAGTATATTTGATCCGAAATCACCTTTAAGTTGTTACGACTGCGTGACAATATTAGAAGTCCATTTTAGTTTGTGCAGTTTACAAGTAAATGTTTTAACAGAACTATTTGTACGGAGAGTTTTCCATGACAAACGCACAAAATGGCGTTGCACGGTGTCCGTAAAGGCAGCTGGTTAAATCAGCATCGCATGCAGACCCACTTCCACTCCTCGCTAATTGGTTTGGAGTGGGTTGGATTGGGATTGGGATTGGGCCGGAGTGTTTTTGTTTACCTCGCATGGCAGCTGGATTCTCACAATATCAAAAGATCACACAAGAATAGATCTTGTCTTCAAGTAAAGCAATTGTGTCGGACCAATCGGCATCTTGTCGAGGAGCTACTGGCAAAACAAGTGCAGTAACAAACAATGGGCATTCAGTAAACAGTGTACCGGGGGTTAAGAGGTCAATGAAATAAATCATGAAAGGGTTTTTAAGGCTTTAGGGGTTTGTGAGTGCTGAATAGTTTGTTTGTATTGTTGCATTTCATTATTAAAACCTTAAATAAAAGTTTTCTGTTTAATTTAGTCTTGTAAATGTAAAATGTTGCTAAGATAATAAAAATAGTTTTTATAATATAAAACTGGTTTTGTTCTGAGCAAAACGGCACATCTTTGTATAGTAATGAAAAATGATCGGATTTTACATCGGGTTATGTTTTTGTCCCCCTTTTTAATATCCTTATTTATTTATGGATGCATTGTAAGATGCATGCCCTGTACATTTGCTTCCAGAATAGTCTGATTGTGTAAGTATGTATAAGGAGAAGGCCTGAAGCAGCAGTGTGCCACTCACTATAGAAATCTTAGAACATGCAGATTTTAGTTTATTGTGAACAGAAAATAATTGAATGTCATACATTTCAAACACATACATTTAATTATCAAATCCATAGTTGTTTGCAAACGGTGTGCCAGCCTTGGTTAGTCTGTCTTGTAGGTTTGCGTTTATGTTTTTATCTCTTTTGTCAACTTTCGCTGACATTTGGTGTTTATTCTTGATTTTAAGAAACAATGGTTAATGATTAATGATCACTATTTTCTGGACAAAATGATCAGTTAATCGAGAAAAGACATGACATATTAATTATTAATGACAAATAATAATTGGTTGCAGCACTAGTGATGCTTATAGTATGTCATCTATAATTCTCTCACAAACTGTTTGCTGCTTATTCTTCTGTTGTTTGGATGCTGTTGGTTGTACATTCAGAAATCATTTATATAAAATGTTGAAAGCATGAGCATCTCTTTAACGCCTAGAAAAGTGAAATAATGACTCTCTGCTCACTATTTCCCTTTTTTTTGTTATGTCTCCTTCCCTCCCTGTCCCGTCTCGTCCCCCAGCGCGGAAAAACAAGAAGCTGATCAAGATGAAAGTGCAGCGGCCTGCTGGATCATCAGAGCCTATCAGCAACTTTCCTGCTCCCGGCATCCCCAGGCCCTTACCCCAACTCGTGCCCACCATGCTGTCTGTGCTCAAGGCCATCGAGCCTGAGATCATCTACTCGGGCTATGACAGCACCCTGCCTGACATCTCCTCGCGTCTCATGACCACGCTCAACAGGCTTGGGGGACAGCAGGTCATCTCTGCAGTCAAGTGGGCCAAGTCACTGCCAGGTAACAAAAGGCTCCTTACCAAGTGTTGCCTTTGGTTCGGTTTAGATGCATATCACTGCTAAGCAAAGTGTGTCACTGGGAGTATTTCCAGCTTGCAATTGAGACTAATGTGTAGTGAAGTGGGCCAAGTCACTGATGGAAAAATGAAGT
This sequence comes from Cottoperca gobio, assembly GCF_900634415.1. Taxonomy (NCBI): domain Eukaryota; kingdom Metazoa; phylum Chordata; class Actinopteri; order Perciformes; family Bovichtidae; genus Cottoperca; species Cottoperca gobio. The sequence goes on from NC_041368.1 coordinate 17,309,430, forward strand.
CATTTGTTACTTTTAATACATGCAGCTTGTAGAGGATATTGTATCACTTAGAGATCAAATGGAATCTTAGCAGTTGGACTTGAGATTTAGTACACAATGGCACAGCTATCACTTTCGCCCTCCAGTAAACCGAGCATGTGCTTGTCAAGCACTTTTAGCATTCCTCAATGAGACTAAAGACCAAGAGTAGCCGCAAGTTAAGCTACGGAAATGTTGTGAAATATGTGTGGTGTTTTTCAGTGAAGAAACGCAACTTACCATAATTCAAAATGTCAGTGTTCCTTCTAAAGGTTAGAACAGGTGTTTAAGACATTACTCCGGTCATATTAATAATTTTGATGAGGCTCTGCAGATTTAGAGTCCAGCTTCCAGCTATTCAAGTGGAACCATACAGTGAATGAGAAGCAAAGAAAGAGCCATTGTGTCGATGATTGAATCATGTTTAGGCTGGGAGCCAGTTGGTTATCTCAATTGGTGCAGTGGTGGCCATCGCGGATGTATTTAACTTAAGACGGTACAAAAATATATATTCTCCCCATGTGATTCCTCTTGGCAGTGAATCTAAAGATCAACAGATGTTCAGCAACCATGTAATATAAAGTGTGAGTAGAGGTGGATAACGGTGGCTTATGAAAGAACAATTCACTTTAGAAACCCAAGCTCTGCAAAGTACTTCTATTTGTATCATGCCATGGTCAATATCTTTATGACTGTACGTAAAGATATTGTTCCTACAACCTGTAAAATCGTTAGAAAATGTTTCTCGAATGAGCGGACGTTTTCCTTTTTCCATCTCCAAAGCAATTGAAATCACTGTATTTATCGTCAGTGACGTCTCTTCACTTATTTTCAGTGTAATAAAGCTGCAGAACTGTGCGCGCGCGTTAAAGATTTGACTTTTCGTCATACATTAGCTGCTGCTTATATACTTATATTTTACAGTTGTCTCAAAAAAGTTAAACTGATGTTATAAACATGAATAAAGAAAATCTAAAACTAAAATGGAAAAGCAAATAGTTTGGAATTTCTACCACCCATGCTAGTTTCTAATCATGGGAAAGAAGGCACATGACTTGATAATCGCTACAAGTATTTGCCTAGGAGATTTTCTCTTCTGACTGTTGCTGTTGTTCACACCAAACATTTCAGATCAGAAGTCTGAGAGAAAACCTGTCAATGAAACGTAACGTCGACTTTGTTTGTTACTCTGATTGTGACGATGCATTGATGGACAAATCTGCTTTTAGTGTGTGTGGTGTCCACAGCTGGCAGCCTGCCACGCTGATAGTGAGGAAAAGCTCTTACTGTAGGGTGTGGGGGCTTTTACGGAACAAAGCTGTGGTTCGAAACGAATGTAATGTGAAAGGACCGTTCATGCGATGCTCCCCATTCATAGTTTTTGACAGTGTGAAAAGCTTGAACATTGCTTAGCGTAAGCTGACTTCGTAATTGCGTTTTAATGAAGTATTGAGCGATGACTTTTCTTTTGTTCAATGTTTCTGTGCCTCTTTGAAATCAACAGGCAACAACATACGCCGTCACCCTAATGCAGCAAATCATTATTTTCCAAGCCGCGAAAACACATTCATCTTGTTTTGAAAGATATGCGGTATAATAAATACGACTGTTGACCAACGATGTTTAAAGAACAACTAAATGCTCATGAAATAATCTTTTTGTTCGAGTCATATGATATCGTTAGCTGCTCTGTCTGGCTTCGTCTGTGTGTGCGTCTTTCTAATCCACTTTGTCTGACTTTCCTAGGCTTCCGCAACCTGCACCTGGATGACCAGATGACGTTGCTGCAGTGCTCCTGGCTCTTCCTCATGTCCTTCAGTCTCGGTTGGAGGTCGTACGAGCAGTGCAACGGTAGCATGCTCTGCTTCGCCCCTGACCTCGTCATCAACAAGTGCGTACCGCAGCCAGCTGTTGTATATTTATTTAATCCTTTTTTCTTCAGCTCAACATTTTGCGGCCAATTTTTGTTTTGCATTTGCTCATTTCAGGGCGTCGGTCTCACTTCATCACTCGGCTTACACACTCGCCTCTCTATCACTTCACGATTCAGCTTGGTTAGCAGAGAAGTCAGGTCATTGGACGGAGGTGCCGCACATACAGCATATTGGAAATTTGTCAGTTCCTGCGTGTTAAGTTGTTAGATCAGATTACAAGAAGCCACTAATGACACCATGTGTATCAGCAGGGTGGAAAGAGCTACACTGGCTCTGTCCAAAGTTTAAAAATAAGCCTTCAGCACAATAATTAACATCTTGTTTGTTTAATCCCTAAAAAATTATAACTTTAGAGGAAGTTACGTGCTCTAAGTATTGGTTGCTGACCTTAAACAGAGCCGGCTAGCTGTTTCCCCCTGCCTCCATTATTTATGCTAACCTAAGCTAATCACAAAAACATGCTTTTCCCAAAAATATTGTTTATTATTTATTTTACCTTACCTTATTTTACAAAAAGTAATAAATATTACCTAAACAATTCAACTCTGATTTGACAGTTTTTGATATTATCAATATATATTACACAGCTTTAAGTGTACAAAGGTGATCAATCCCAGATGCTAAGAACACTGCTGGGTTGTCTTGCAGAAGTTAAATTCAATTTCACATTTTCATATAATGAAAAGACTATTAGTTGTGATTTATTGAGATAACTATATATAGGAAAGAATCCCTCATCTTCTGTAATAAACTCAACAAAGCACAACCCAGAAAAGCACATTTCTCACACAGGCAGATGAGAGAACCATACAGTAAATAACCTTTTGTGCTGCCTTGAATCCACAGAGAGACAGGCTCAGGTACGACTGCAGTATGTTAATTACGAAGCCACATTACTTAAAGAATCGCTGGCTGCGGTCTCCGTGCTAACCACAGTCTTTGTAGTCCCTGGAGGAAGCTCCATGAAGCAGATGCTCATCTCCCTCTAGCTTTCCTGTTTCTATAGCTTCCAGCTTTTGAAGGTCAGATTTTAAAAAAAAAAACTTGGGGAGGTGAAACATTGTCCCATTTCCTTCCATGGTCTTTGATATTAATCCATCAAACCTCTTCACGCCTGTGTGGGCTTTCACTAATTGTTGCCCACGAGGACTCTCTTTTGTTGTTGTTGAGACCTCCTCCCTCTGCTAGCTAGCATTTGTTCCGCTAGCTGTTGTGGTCTAAATTTTACATTTAATCTTTTTAACCAAGATAAAATAATAATTGTGTTACTATTCAGCAACTATAGCTTCTATGTAGGAGTTGGTGTCATAGTGAAAATGAGTTTCAGTACCGACTGTATATTTACTTCACTGGAACGTAAACATGTTTTTACTACCAAAGACTAAATAAAATGCAGAATGAAATGAGCTAAATTATGATTTCCATTGAGCTGTCACCATATCAGATTACCATTACATGATTATCGTGGCCAAAATAATTCATGATAACAATATTATCGCAATATCTATAGAACATGTGACCCGTAACCCGTGCAAAACACATTCTCTATTTCCCTGGGTCCGTTGTGAGCTGCTGGATTATTTACATGATAGTATCATACTTGTATAATTGGCATAATATCAATATTTCATTTTTAGAATATCACCTGTACCTGTTTATTGCAATATCCCTCGTTTCAAACGAGAAATATTTGACCAAAGAACAACATGTTCAATACATGGCAGAGGTTCTGGTCATGTCTCTTGTCTTTTAGTAACCACTGACTCTGATGTGAACATTTGGAACTTGTATGTGTGCTGCTCGTTTGCCTAAAATGTTAATGTTTTTCCCTTTGTAGTGAGTACCTACATTGCAATAAACTTGCTCTTGCCCCTGACAACATGCGAACAGCTTCTTTTCATTGGACATTTGTAGAAAGCGTAGTCTGGAACTGTGAAGAACCGCTCTGAAAGGACCCATAAACTACAGAGAGGGCTGAAAATAGATATGAAGAAGACATCACCGGTAGCACTACAGATGGGCAGAATGAATAGACGGCTCTAAACCCAAGACTGTTGTATGAGGAGAATGTGCTGTATTGATTTTAGGGGTAGACGGTAATGGGGGGGCTGTGTGTTAGTGGAAGTGAGGTGTGGAAATCCATCAGGACTGATTTCACACTCTGGTTTTCTCCTGCCTGGCTGTAGAGCTTCCCTGCTGGGGCTGTTTATTTACAATTGAATAACAGGATGAATGAAAGAGCGTTAAATCTAATGTACAACTCTTTGTCTTCCTTCTTGTTCATTCTCCCCCGCTGTCTCCACCTGCTCTACACGTCTCCCTCATCTCTACTTTCTCCCTTGCCCTTTCTGTCCTTCTACCTCTTTTCAGTGAGCGCATGAAGCTGCCCTTCATGACCGACCAGTGCGAGCAGATGCTAAAAATCTGTAACGAGTTTGTCCGACTGCAGGTGTCCTATGACGAGTACCTGTGCATGAAGGTCCTGTTACTGCTCAGTACAGGTAATGAAACACGCTTGTCATTGAGAACAATATGTTACACTGCTGCAGCTTCTTTTTTCTTTTTGCAATGTGAGGTAGGCTCACTTTCCCACAGTAGGGTAGGATACTGAGTGGAATGGGGACAAACTGCATCGTAAATGCACATTTCTACTCATAGTTTAGCAGGCAAGTTGTCGCGTAAACGACAAAGCAAACAATTTCTTTTTTCTTTTGCATAATCAGAGGTTTTGGATCTATATTTGCACACTTGAACTAGTTTAGCTTTTTTGACCAATGCAGTTAAAGCGTACACAGCTGCAGTTACATGTAGAAAAAGCTGTGTAACAACTCTTCTTTGTAGCTTCTGTTCATGTCTTAAAGTGATTTTATGTTCCATTCAGAGGGCTTTTGTAACAACCGCATCACTCATCCAGTTTTTTCTGTAAAAGTACAGTATGTTCATGTTCTGTAATCACTGTCTCAGTTGAAAAGATCTTCAAGTTTCCAGCAGGTACTTCATCTCTGTAAATGGACCCTTTTGTTCTCCCCATTAACAGAAAGCTGCCATGACATATTCGCTTCAGTCATTTTGTCTGAAAATTATAAAATGCACAGTGAGGTCAACTAAGATTTCAATTTAGTTCAACTTTCTGTTTCTTATATCAGAGGATAAAATACTTGCTGTTTGCTATGTAACCATCGCAGTTTCAAATACATAATGAAAAACCTCATTACAGCAAAACCTTTTTCACCAATTTTGATCAGTTGAGTGGAAATTGGATACAGCAGAAAGGTCTTTTCTCGTATTCTGAATTTATTCTGAACACATTTTGATTTGTAGGCAGTGATTTTCTTAAGTAACTTTTAAAATGTACGATTTAGTGGAGTAGAACAAAGAAGTTCACTGTTCACAGCCCTCACTTTCCTTTCTTTGTGAAGGTGTACAATAATAGCTATAAAAGCATTGGGCTACTAGTCCTACTATGTAATTAGGACCCTTTAAAAGAAAAGAACAAAACACCACACAGCATGATAAAAGTACAAAAATCAAACTTTATTTTTTACCAATTATGGTCATTTCTCTTAGCTGAGGAGGAGAACATTCTTTCTTCTGCCTCACTCAGTGAATGGCAGGGGAAACGATGCACTTTAGAGATGATTTGGTCCGATTCTATTCACCTTATATATGCTTCCTTTGGGCAATATTATAAGGAACCACTCTATAAACTTTCATTGTTATGCGGATGATACCCAATTATATCTATCAATTAAACCAGATGAAACCAATCAATTGGCTAAACTTCAAGCATGCCTTAAGGACATAAAAACTTGGATGTCTAGCAACTTTTTGATGTTAAACACAGACAAAACTGAAGTTATTATACTTGGCCCTAAATGCCTCCTGAAACGCATTTTCTAATGACATAGAAGCTCTGGATGGCATTAACTTGGCCTCCAGCACCACCATAAGGAATCTTGGAGTCATCTTTGATCAGGATCTGTCTTTTAACTCCCACATAAAACAAATCTCAAGGACTGCCTTCTTTCATCTACGTAACATTGCAAAAATAAGACACATCCTGTCTCAAAATGATGCAGAAAAACTAGTCCATGCATTTGTTACTTCAAGGCTGGATTACTGCAACTCATTGTTATCAGGTTGTCCCAAAAAGTCGCTTAAGACTCTTCAGTTGATCCAAAATGCAGCGGCACGTGTATTGACAAGAACAAGGAAACGGGATCATATTACTCCCGTATTAGCTGCTCTGCACTGGCTCCCGGTAAAATACAGAATAGAATTCAAAATTTGATTTGATTTGCTCGTTATGCAGAGGAAAATGACATTTCCATACCGAGCCCAGCTTGCATTTTCGTACCTGAGAGCTATTTCCATCTGTTCCCCTCAGGGGACGGAAATACAATAAGGTCAGGACAACTGCTTTGGCTGTTTTAATAATTTCTCATGCATGTGCAAAGTCACCTATGAGACCGTTTGATTAATTGTTCAACATACTGTAAAGTTCAGAAGGTCAAATGGGTCATGGTAGCTCTTTTCTACTCTGTTCTAATAACTGTTAAATAAAAAATAATAATCCAGAGTAGAAAGCAGGGAAAGGTAATCTGTTTTTACTCTTACACTCAATCCTGAACATGCATAAAGGACAGGCCAGATAGCTGTGGTAAATCAGACCGTATTCCACCCCGATCCTGCCCTCTGTGACTTTGCATAATCTCTTGGCCTGTTACTGTGGCTTTGCCTCGGCCACGTGCCAGGCAGCCGACTGACAAGTGGTCCATGAAGTGTTGACATGGTTGTTATGACAGCTGCATCTTAATGTTTTTTCAGCCGTGACCAGCACAGTCAAAAATATTCACTGTGTGCTCTTTAATAGAAATTGTACATGCAGAGTTTGATAATCAGCAGAACATTTAAAACATTTTTTACACACACTTCATAGGTAGGGAACATTCTGCACAGTAGCTGATATAGATATATAGATGTTAGCTTAAGTTTTGCATATTTTCTACTGCCTTCTGGTTAGGTGGCGCAGGCTTACATATGTGTGTGGGTTTAGCCAGTGTCTCCTAAGGGTCCTTGTTGGGGTCCAACACAGTCCTGAACATGATTTCTTCATTAAAAGCAACTGTTTGTTGCAGCAGAGAACAAGATAAAAAGTTTCAGTTTGAGACAGATGGGCGAATAGATATATTGTACATTATTCGGTATTCTGTGTACTTACTAACTAACTTTTCTTATTGATATGAAAACCTTTGGGAGCTTCTTTGTTAACTGCCAGCCATAAAAACAATGTCCTGGTAGGATATTAAACTAGAGTTAATTTGATGCTACCAGCTGGGGCTCCAGCTCCAAAGAAAGACATTTTCAAATGAACAATTTCTCAACAATTTTATTTTCCTTTTTTTATTTCCACAATCCTGCCATTGCCAGCTAAACCTTCACACTGATGTCACTGTTTGTGTGTGTGTCTAGTACCGAAAGATGGCCTGAAGAGTCAGGCGGTGTTTGACGAGATCAGGATGACGTACATCAAGGAGCTTGGGAAAGCCATCGTCAAGAGAGAGGAGAATGCTAGTCAGAACTGGCAGCGTTTCTACCAGCTAACTAAGCTACTGGACTCCATGCAGGAGGTTAGAGAAACACACACACTGTTATATACCGCATGCTTTATTGTTTTCCTCTTCTTTGATCTATGTAGGATTTGTTAAATATTATAGGCAGGAAAGCACGTGTGTGTGTGTGTGTGTGTGTGTGTGTGTGTGTGTGTATAAAGCATTTTACAAGTGTACTTTGCTTCCTTTTTCATACTAGCCAGACTTTTTCTTTTTCATATCTTACGGTTCAAGTGCATCACTACCACTGAGTTCCCTGCACCATGCTGATTAGTGTAAAACCCTGAAGAATACACTCAGATCCCACTAAGTGAAATATTGTGTGTTCCAGTCAAGTCTGTTACAAGCACTCTCTACCCATTGCTGTCTGTAAATCCTCCTCATTGCAGAAGTAACTACTGCATATAGACCCAAGGCTAATTTAAGGTTAATCCTGCAAATAAAAAATAATTATTTAATATCTCATAGACTCACTAATCTGTCTTTCTCCTCCAGATGGTCGAAGGTCTTCTCCAGATCTGTTTCTACACCTTTGTGAATAAAACCCTCAGTGTGGAATTCCCAGAGATGCTGGCGGAAATCATCACCAACCAGATACCAAAATTTAAAGACGGGAGCGTCAAGCCTCTGCTGTTTCATCAGAAATGACTGCCTTATTAAACTGTGAAGCAATGCCTTAAATCCTGCCCTGCCCGTGCACCTCTCGTTGGCCCCAAGTTTTCGCCCCGAGCCCTAAGCTTTCGCTTGTCCCGCCTCCCCCATCACTCGATTCCTCAGTTTTCCCACGCCCCCTTCTAGGAATTCTGCCACGCCCCTCCAGGCCTCAGCCATACAACCTAATCTCGGAGAACAATACCTGTGGCCTCACGCCTCCCAATCTGCTCATAGATTGGGCCAAACCACCGTAGGCCACCTTACCACCGACATGTAGCCCTTCCTTTTGGCTAAACAAGAAGAAATTGTCCTCCCCAGGGGAAAAAAAGTTGGCTCTGAATGTCTCGTGGGCAGGATGCATTTTGGGCGATCAATTATTCTTGTTTTTTTTCCTACCCCCTTCTCCGTCCATGGCCCTGTCCTCAGGTTTCTAATGCTGTTTCTTTTGGAGGCCGCCTACCTCTTACTCTCTCCTGCCTCCAGTTTTCTATTGCTGTTTTAAATGACAAGCCAACACCTAGTAAAACCTTTTCCGCCCTCAACACGACGTAACATACTGTCCAACTCGCCGGACCTATTGAAGCTCCATCCAAGTTCAAGTCTACTGTTCCTCCGCTCACCTGCCCAGCTTGTCTCTGTTTGCCCTTCCCAGCTCCACTGTGCAGAGAATGTAGTGAGTGTTCACTTGTTGTGGTTTCCACTTGCCTGTTGGAGATGAAGGGGTTAAACAAAAACAAAAAAAAAAAACACAGAAAAATTAAAAACATACTGACTTTTCTTCTGGACCGAAGGAGATTTGAGGAAAAAACGTTTTCAGCTGTGAATCGGTTATCATTTCTGAAATGATTTGAATCCGATTTATATAACTGACCGATGGAAGAAAAACAAAAAAAAACAGGATTATTATGTAATAGAATATTCATTTATTTTATGCACGCATTTCTTACCACACATGCGAAAGTCATGCTTACACCCACACAAACTATTCAAATTATTCACAGACACTCATTCACTCAGAAAAATGTTTACACAGGATGTATCTGAGAAGGGAAAAACAGTGCCTTTTAGCTTTTAAAGCTCTTCATAGCCATCCGTGGGGGGTTTTCTTTTCCTTAATAATTTAACCTTTTGACAAATGTCCACATATTTCTTTCGCTTTTCCACGCTGGCAATTTCTGTGTTCTTTCTAAGCAGCCATTTTTTTTTGGTGTTTTCAATGCGGGCAACTCTCTCTGTTCTGAACCCCACACATACCCCCCAGACATAGGCTACATAAAGAAGTCAGCCTATGGTACAAATTAGAAATGAAATTATAAGATCTTGATTTTTAGATCTTAAAAAGTTTGAGAATCATAAGAAAAAGTATAAAAATATATATTTTGAGTACCAAAACACATATTGTGTGTCTCTTTTTACCATGTAAAGTATATTTGATAAATATACTACTTCTCCCAATCAGTATCACATTTTTACACAGAGGTACAGTAACCAGAATATGTCAACAGATATAATGTTGAATACACATTCAAAATACTTTAACAAGCTTGTGAGAAGCTGCAATCGCATTAGTGCTAAATGGACACCACTGGAATTAAACGAGGAATATCTGATGTTTTGTAATATGTAGGGGCAGACTGACTGATTTTCATATTAGGATTTAGATCTTTGAATAGTCAGTGAGTTAATTTGAATCAAATGTGTTTACAAACCTTTGCAATTTATTCAGATGCAATCGCACAGGTGGGGTTTCAAAAACTGAATTGCCTTTTTGAAAAGAGCCACGGCGTCTGTGTGTTTAGTAAATAGCCATAATGATTCAAGCTAACCTGGCCTGAAGTCAAAACCGTCCTTTCATCGCCGGCTGCATTCACATTAAAGGTTCTAGTTTAGTAAATGCTTTCATACAACTATACTTTAAAGTGTGGTTTCATGGACTAACGTGGCCAGACTGCCTGTTCCCACCCCAAGACATCACAGTAAGGTCAAATAGGAATAACAGTGAGTTCATGGTGTGTGTGTTGTTATCTAACAGGAGTACTAGACTGGTTGGATTTTCAAAATAAGGTACCATGAACACAGTAAGTGCTCAGTTCTCAAACCTCTAAATACTTAGAAGTATATTACCTGACTGAATTTCCGAGACATAATTAACTTCGCCATGTGTTACTCCTGATAGGTAAACAAAAAGCATATTATTTGTGACAAATGTTTTGGGTTTCACTCTAAATACCATTTATATAATATTTAATCAGCTTCATCTCAAATTGTTTGCAAAAACAGGAAGTGGGGTTGTTATCAAGTTGTCGAGCCCAACATGACTAAAAAGGTTATTCAATATTTATATACATATATATTTGTTTTGTATATTAGATTTTAAAAAGAATAAAAATAGAGACACCCATAATCGATGGAACCTCTGTTGTCAGGATTTCACCTCTAACGTTGACATTTTTTTTTGGAAGAAGATGCAGTTTGATCCAAATAACTTGTGAATCAAAGCTCAGGCTATGAGTGACTACATCACTTGGATGTGTTCCACTAGTGCCAAATGTTATATCAAGTTTTTATATGTCTTTTCTGGAGATGTGCAGGAATGATAATTCAATTGGGATTCAACATTATGTGGTTTTTCTAACTTTGCGTGAGGGTGCACATTTATGAGATCTTAGTTCAGTGTCACACGTACACCAGCTTAAAACTATCAATTGTTATCATCCAAGTTAAGTGTATGATAGACCTTTTTCTTTTGGAGATGCACAAAATATTGTATTTTTGAAATTGCAAAGTAAGCAGTAATATCAACTGTTGTCAAATGGGTGGCGGTCAGCATTGGGTACATTTGTAATGTGAAAACATGTTCGTACCAGCTTATGTGATGGCCAAAGCAAAAATACATTAACTGCAGTTTCCTCAGCGTTCCTTGTAACTGCCTAAATCGTCCACCGTACAGATTTTCAGCTGTTTACTCTGCATGGTACTCGTCCCTCCGCAGCGCATAACTCTGAATGGTAGTAGCAGGTTGCCTTTTGAGACCGGTCATTTGTGTGTCACTTACAGCTAACAGCACAGCAGACTCTGGACGCATACAAGCCACTATTCAATAAGAGCCATCATGTTTTTAATCAGCCGTTCCGCCAAAGGATGGTTGCTCACAGCAGGGTTGTTTCATGTACAGCGCAGGCTTTTTAGCTGCTCTCGCTAACTCGGTCTCGTGGCCTTGTGCTGTGAAGAACACGGGCTTGATGTTGATTATTCTGGGGAAGATTTGACTAAACTTGTCTTATTTTGTTTGGGTGACTTTTGCATACAGTATTACAGTTGTTTCCAGGTGGTGGTGCTTCAGAATACCAGCTTTAACGTGTAGATGTAACCATATTCCTGCTCATTTCTAAATGGCCATAGGTGTATATAGCAACGCCGACATATCCAGTGCAATGTAAACAGTGTCTATTATTACAAAATATTTTTACATGGACATAACCTCTATACTCCTATACATTTTTCTCTTTTACCTTTCAACCACATGTAAAGGCCTTGCGAAAGGGAGACAGAGAGCCATAGAAATACGTTTTCAAATCAGGAAATAGATAAACCCTTAACAAATATCAATGCTTTGAGAGATTGATCTATTGTAAAAAATAAATAAATAGGAAAGACGATATTTTCTGCGATTTTGAATACATCAGCTGATCCTCTTTGATATGAATAATTTTACCCAATCCTTTTTGTACATTGAACGCGTCAAGAAAGTAAATATTTTTCTGTTTGTTGGTTTGTGTTTGATAAAGGTAGACGTGTTGAATACATTAGGAAGTGTTAAAACATGTTTGTCTTGTGAAGTAAATGTAAATTCTACAAGTCAATGGAAAGTCTATATGAATGCTAACTGTGTTTTAAAGTTATATGGAAACGAGGGAGAGGGAGGAGCGGAAGGCGAGGCAGACTGGAGGAGGTTTTTGCGTTATATAAGAGTGACCAAAGCAGAGGAGAAAAAAAAGAAAAGATTTAACAAACAAGAAGTATTCAAGCAGTTACATTTTAAGTAGCACTTACTATCCAACTTCTAGTACTACTTAGTTTATTCGAAAAGGTATCTTTTGTAAAAGTCTAGGCTTTGGATCCCATGTATATTGCTGTGAGGATTTACTGGTCACTTTAAAACAGAAAATAAAACAAAAAAAAAAGTTGAATCTCCGGGTGAAAGTAAATCTACCAGAGCCTGACGGAATTGCACTACCCTCATACTGGTTGATAGTCTATTTTGTATAAAATACATGCAAATATTATCTTTAAAGATTAAGGGCAGAACATGTTTCACTGGTACATATAGCTATGGCTTTCCTTGAAGTCTGTTTTGTTCGTATTTCAGTTATGTAAATGTAATCCAATGTAAAAGCAAACAAAAAATGTAAAATGTTTGTTTAAAAAAAAAAACAAGTTTGTTTTACTTCTGTATTACACCTCTTCTGTAGTCAATGTCGATATTTTCACCTATTTGATTAAATGTTGAATTAAGTTATCTGTGTTGTTCTTTGACATTGGATTCATTGGTTATTGGTAACAACTTGGATGATGTTTTTGTCATCACTGGTTGAAAGTGGAGATTGGGAAAACTGACATCTTACACAATAAAGTTTCCCGTTTTTCAATGCTCAGCTACAGTGGTTTTATTTTTCTTAATGATATCAGTAATTGAACTTGACCTGGAAATGTTGGTTTAAAAAAAAAAAAATCCTAAACTTTGAAAAAAATTTGAAGGAATAGTTTTTTTAGACATTTTGTGAAATACTTATTTCAGAGCATTAATTTAGGTATGTCATCAAATGTCATAGTATTCTATACAAAAGTAATATAGTATGTCATAAAGTAATAGTTTAATATGCCATGAAAGTCAGTGTATTGTATAAAAAGTAATATGCTATGCCATAAAAAAGTCATAATATAGAGTATGCACAAACAAGTGTAAAAACATAATGTTTTGATCTTCTGTGGAGATACAATATGGAACTAGTTTTTGGCAAACAGCTGGGCACAGTGACTTCCCAGAGTCTTGTTGTCATGAGGTTGACAGGCGACCAGTGGATACTACACGGTAGTGATGACTGCATCGATAAACTGATGTGTGTCAATAAAGTTCTTGTTAAATTTGTACACAAACAAAAATGTAACAAGCAAAATATGACGTGTTAATTAGTGAGTTTTAGAGGTGTTACTGCAGTAGGCGTATTTGAACTTTGTACAGTCAGGCAGCCAGGGGTTTCCCTCCGCCTCCACACTTTTATACTAAGCTAACCCCCACCTGATTAAACTCAGACATGAGTTTGGTCTCGACCTCCTCACCTAACTTTCAGGAAGAAAGTGCGTAACTGTTGGAACTATTTATTTTAAAGAAGAAAAATGAGACTTCAACAGTCACAATAAAATACAAGAGGAATGCACTGCAACATGTGTGATAATAGATACAGTAAAAATATTCACTTCATCCAAAAGAAACATGAAAGACACCAGCTGCAGTTGTTGAACATTTATCTTTAATTCTGCACATCTTGTCAATTCACCAAGACATCTGAAAGAAGATTTAAGGCTGTAGAAAGACTTAAATGATACAAAAATCTGGGCAACAAAGATGGAATTAAGGAATTAAGTTAGTATGCTAAAAATACAAAATATAAAATGTCATACTTAAAAAAATGATACCTTATCAAATGCTGTGTATTTATTTACAATGTCAATAAAACACCTCAAAATGAATACAGTTCAGGATTGAGCCTTTAAGAAACTCTCATAAATAAGAAGTTCAGATATGAACAAAGTAGTCTCATTTCACATTTAAAGTTTTTATTTTATTTACTCTCCCATTAGAAATCCCAGTTAAAAAGCATAAATGGTCTTCAATATTCTGTCCTAAAATAAAAAATAAAATCCAACGAAATATTTTCATACAGACGTTCACCAAGTGGTTCAAGGAAAAAGTTCAGCTTCGACTTATTAAAAGGGGACCCCGAAGCAGACCAGCTTGCATATACATATCGGAGCAAATTATGAAAAATGTATGATTTATTTCTTTCTTCAAATGTCTGAGCTTCTCTGAAAACCACAACTGCATTTCATTTGCTTGTAAATGACAGCCTTGGCATTAAACTCCAGTTCAAAATGTAAATGTCCGTCCTCAGATAAATACATTATAAGCATCGTCTTTGTGATTCGTACATAAAAATGTAAAAATGCCCTAGTGTTGGGTCATGACGCACCACATTTGCATATTTTGACTTTGAAACTACGTCAGTCGTTTGCTCACTCCAAACCGGTAAAGATGAAATCATCTACAGTAAAGCAACTGATTGAATCGGCATGGTGGTTAAAACAAGGAGAGAACAAGATGCAGGCTTAAAATAAATACATATGATCAATTATATGCATTTCTGAAAGGTTTAAAAAAAAAAACAACATTGATGGTTTGGTACGTAGGTGCTCTGTGATGTTGCAAACATGACTCAACACTATGGACCGTACTGGATCCAATTATTTCAAACAATCAAAAAATATCACAGCTGGGGAAGCAGAGCGCGGCTTCACAGCTGGACTTGTTTTAACCAGCAGGATGCAGTTGTTACTCCTACGCTGCATTGTAAACCTATGATCTGCTTGTCGGGTTTGTTTGAACATTTAAAAATAAAATGTGAGGGCTCTGCCAGGAGAGGCGTTATAAATAAGGATAAAACCAAATCCTGACCTTTTGCCGAACTGTTTTTTGAGGCGACCTTATCCTGTGCTGATCTACCCTGGGGCTCCTGCTGCTGAACTGGAGCTCTGAAACATTAGCCAGGTTGAGTCTTGTCCTGGGGAATTACCGGACCGCCACAGCAAGTGCTCACTAACACATTTACAGCCGTACAGCCAAAACCCAAATCATTTAAGTCGTCTTTAAAAGCTTCGGTCCCCCAATGGGATTAGCAATCATTCAAACAGCACACAGTGAGGAGGTGAAGTAGCAAGTCCAAAGTCAAAGACCAATTGCTTTTTATCTTGTTCCCTGTCATCGTCTCCAAAGGAAGATTTTTACTTTTTCTGGCTGATAAAAACAGATGATTCTGGAGCAATGGCAGTGAAGTTCAAAGACATAAAGCAAGCGCTGAAAAGCCTTACAGCCCAGAAAGATCAACTCATTTATAAGTGTCATTTTGTCTCTAACCCCCGCCACACACACACTTTTTTCTCTCACACACATTCCAGGTTACCACATCATCTTCATCAGGACTTGTGAAGTCTTCCACACTAATCCAATAACAGCTGGAAACCACAGTGGGACTAATATTTTCCTTTTTTTTTTTTCAGTGCAATTCATGAGTCACTCTTTCGGTCCTGCGTCATATCCATTCCACGTGGTTCTGCTTGGTCCAGTTTCAATTCCCAGTCTAGTCAAGACAAGAGAAGCATCATCAACAATGGTCCAGTCCAGTATAGTATATGATGTAATAAGAGTCTGTTCAGTCTTGTGCAGTCGAATCTAGTCCAGTTTGGTCAACTCCATTCCAGAATAGTCCAGTTCAAGTCTTTTTCTGGACCCTGGACTATAAAAAGTCCACATAGTTTTCTGGTATCAATCCTGTTCGGCCGTCCAGAGTCCCTTCTAGCCAACCGGGCTCCCTGGAGGAATGAACTGGAGAGAGAGAAACATTCATTAAGCATCTCAAGATAGATGTAAAAACATCTCATATGTGGCACTTAAACATGCGGACGAACACATGTGCAGAGAGTGTGAGAGAGAAAGAGAATAAAGTTGATATGGCCAACATATAGGCGATTGCCTATTCACACATCCAGTAGATGTAGAGTAACATTTGCATTCGTTTTGAGTCGTGTTTCTGGCCACCTGTCTTCGGTTGGGTTAATGTGACACAGAGTGAAATTCCATAATAAAAACACAAGATTAAAAGCATTTATAATGTGAACACTTTTTCTAAAGTAGCGCACCTATAGGAAGATAATTAGTGCACTGTAATCGGCCTTGGTCTAATGTGTTTTCGGTGTCACATAGAGGCTCAAGGGTTTGTACTGTATTGTCGGAGTGATGCTGAAAGGTATAAAAGTTAAATTGCATTGTTTTACTTTCTAATACTCACTCTTCTTTCAGCTCTGTTTTGGTCTCCACCACCTCCTGAGGTAAATGTATGGCTCTTAAGCTGCCAAATGCTCCGCTATGTTCACAAGCTAGTCGCTAACTTTGTGTGTCTGCTGTTTGGTGCTGGGCAGGTAGTGTGCAGTGGGTTTCTGTCGATCCGGTGTGAGGCAGGAAGACGGGATGTAAATATATGGTAACTGCAAGCTGTAAATATAAGCAGGTTGAAGCTGAAGCCAAAAAATAATTCCTATTGAAAAGCTGATTTAGATTTTACGGCGTACAAGTCCAAGCAGGTCTCTTGATTAATAGTGCAGGGCTTGGCATGTTTGACATACAGTAACTATGCAATTATGAAGAAGCATCATCATTAGGCTAATTGTGTGTTGCTGTGGCATGTTCCGGTTAAAGAGCCACTAAACAAGAAGACCTTTAGCGAGGTGGTGCTAAAACACAGGAAGTTAAAAGGAACATCGCTGCAGGAGTAAAAAGTTAATTTTGTCCTCACAGGAAACCTAACTCGCACCATGCTACCACAAAGTTACATCAAAGAAAGACACCAAATGTAAACTTATCATGAGACAGTGCAAAAAGGTTTTTTATCCCTTTTGGATTTTTATGGATCTGCCTGATTTTCAAATCATAAACGGTGGTAATATTCTATAAAACAGCAAAGATAAACACATTAATACATTGTATTGTAACAGTATTCTTATGAGGGTTAACGAGGCGGCAGCATGAGCTCTGTTTGGACAGCCGTCCCTGGATAGCCCTGAGCAGACTGAGGTGTTGAGATGCCACTCTGGGGATTACATGTCCCCAAGGTGACATTTTGACCCAAAGGGCTCCAATGACAGTGCTCTATATTACAGTAACCCTCAATAGTCTTAACACAGCTAACTCTATTTAGGGGTCTCAGAAACCATGTGTCAACTGGCATGACCAAAAAAGGGAACCCCTACAATTCCTTAGTGTGTGTGTGTGTGTCTGTTTCCCTGCAGACTACAACGCACCGTGAAAACTATTAAGTTCCACTATTTATCTGCCTGATAACGAGTGAAGCCGCATAAGTACATAGTACTGCCTTGGTAGTTTTATTATCCTTAAATGTGTGCGTATCTGGTCTTCATTAGGAGAGTTACGCCAAAGAAAACTGTGAGGAGATAAAGGTGATTTATGGTTTTGGGCTTGAAGTTGGATAGGCTGAAATTAGCCCAGAGAGGACCCTGAGACTGTCTGCATCAAGTTTCCTGCGCAGAGGGGAAAGGAAAATGAATAGAAAAATAGAACTATTTTCAAGAGTTTCCTGTCTCCTTTGTGAGCGTGTGTGTGTGTGTGTGTGTGTGTGTGTGTGTGTGTGTGTATGGTGACGATCATATAAATACTTGTTTTTGCCCAAAACAAAGCAAATGACTCAGATCTGAAACATGTTAAGTGCTTGGCTGCATGCAAAAGCAATACAGTGCACATATTGTAACTGCTGTTACTCTCCAGTCTTTCTGCCAGCCTCTAATAATCTCTGGAGAAGTGTGCAAATCAGAGTAACTGCACATCCAAGCTTATTTTAAAGCCAGGTGCTGGATAAGAAATACACTGACAGCAACAAACGGAGAAATGTATCACAGCCTATGGATTCGGTCTCTTATTAATTAACTGCAAAGTGTCAACTGAAAGTGCGCCTTCCTCCTTCCTCCTTCCTCCAACATGACAAAACACATTTTCCAGCCCGACGACGGAATCCAACATCACGGCTAAATGAAGTCCAGCAAACTCGCAAGGCTGACTTTTCGTTTTTGACAGTAATTGTTTTTTGTCTTTTCAAACACCAACCCACATTCTTTCCTTTTTCCTTTCTGCTGTCAAGTCCAGAGCCAGACTCACCGTTCTCAAAGATGGTCCCAGCGATGAAGGACAGCTCCGAGTTATGCTCTGCCTTGCAGGCATACAGCGCTCGAGCCTTTCTGCCAGCAATACTGGAGACAATGAGAGAGTGAGAGTAAGACTAGGTTGTTTCGGGGGGGGGGGGGGGGGGGAGACAGCTTCCAGTTTGAAACAATGCTTGAATTAGACACCTCAAACCACACACACTTTATACAAACTGTTTTATAAGTACCAAGTGGCTATTTTCACAAAATATATATATTTTTTGCATTCGATATCTAGTTCTAGTGCCTTTTTATTGGACACATAATGGCTATATATTTCAAATTAAAGACTACAGTTATTCTTACACGTCATTGTTTTAAATTTCTGTAGCTTTTACAGAATCAGGGTCTGCTTGCAGAGGGTAATAATAATAATAATAATAATAATAATAATAATAAGCATTATTTGTATAGCACCTTTCATACAAGAATTGCAGCCTAAAGTGCTTCACAGCAAAACCATAACAATTAGTACAACATTAGACAGAATAAAAGCATTTACAGTACAATAATCACAGTGTTGATGTAAATGAGTCTGAAGTACCATTATAAAAATAGCAGAATTAAAATAGTATAAAATAGCAGATAAAATAGCAGATAAAATAGCAGATAAAATAATATAAAATAACATTGGAAATCATGCCTAGTTTCCCTATCTGTGCCGTACTTAACGACCCTACTGCCGGGAAATCACATTCATCACACCATTCTTGTATAAATTGAAAACTGTCAGAGCCATATTTTGAAAGCATGAGATCAACAATGGGCCCCTGTGGCTTTCTCAACTGGTTTACTCCCTTCGGTTAAAGCCAGTTTTTCTCCAATACACATTTATCTGAGAAACGTCCTCTTTTTCCCGTGGTGAAACAGTCTATTTGATCTCAAGTATTTCAAAAATACACACTCTGAAATTTATCTCAGTTACCTTTACACATTCTATGTTAAACCAGGCATGGCAAACATTTATGAAATCATTTAAATTAGTTTAAAGTGGCACCATTAAAAGGCTAAGATAAAAATATATAAAATATCACCATTAAAAGGCTAAAGTAAAGAGATATAAAATATCACCATTAAAAGGCTAAGATAAAAATATATAAAATATCACCATTAAAAGGCTAAAATAAAGAGATATAAAATATCACCATTAAAAGGCTAAGATAAAAATATATAAAATATCACCATTAAAAGGCTAAAGTAAAGAGATGTAAAATATCACCATTAAAAGGCTAAGATAAAAATATATAAAATATCACCATTAAAAGGCTAAGATTAAAATATATAAAATATCACCATTAAAAGGCTAAGATAAAAATATATAAAATATCACCATTAAAAGGCTAAGATTAAAATATATAAAATATCACCATTAAAAGGCTAAAGTAAAGAGATATAAAATATCACCATTAAAAGGCTAAAGTAAAGAGATATAAAATATCACCATTAAAAGGCTAAGATAAAAATATATAAAATATCACCATTAAAAGGCTAAGATTAAAATATATAAAATATCACCATTAAAAGGCTAAGATAAAAATATATAAAATATCACCATTAAAAGGCTAAGATTAAAATATATAAAATATCACCATTAAAAGGCTAAAGTAAAGAGATATAAAATATCACCATTAAAAGGCTAAAGTAAAGAGATATAAAATATCACCATTAAAAGGCTAAAGTAAAGAGATATAAAATATCACCATTAAAAGGCTAAAGTAAAGAGATATGTTTTTAGCTTACTTTTGAAGATATTGAGAGAGCTTGCCTCCCTAATGTCTGCAGGTAAAGTGTTCCATAGCTTTGGTGCATAATTGCAAAAGGCTGCATCCCCGATTTTCTTTTGGATGTTTCTGGGAACATTTAATAAACCAGTAGTGGATGGTCGTAATGTTCTTGGGGGCACATGGTTTATTAGAGAGTTGGCAGTGTAACTTGGTGCGGTTCCGTTTAGGGCTTTGTATACAAGAAGGAGGACCTTTATTCTCTAATGGTTTAAAGAAAGGCAGAGATTTTGAGGGTACAAAGCAGTGGCAAGAATCTAGCAGCTTGTGCAGCAGCATCAGGCCGTTTGAACCTTGAAACTGGAAGCAAGTTTCTATTGCTTCACTAGGATTAGAGACACGCTGTTACACAAACAATGTGGACCAACCTGACAGGGGAGGAGTCACTAGAGGCGGAGGACGTCGGCTGCGGACTTGATGGGGCTGAGAACATCGGCCAGGAGGGAGAGCGAGGTGAAGTGGGGCTGGGAGACATTGCGCTGATGGACACATACACACAAACCGTGCAAATTAGAGCATTGGCAGTATTATACCGACTAAAACATATATTATTATCAGCTTCCAGTGTAACCCTTAAAGATGTATTTTCCTTACCTGGTTGGTATGCTGCCACGACTCTTTGGATTCAGCCTGGAAACACAAGATGAAACAAAAAAACTAAATAAAGTAATCCATCCAAATGAATGAGCCATAAGGTTAAGTATTACATGATTCTGGACTTGTAAGAAAATTAAATCTTTTTTAAATAAACGGATATTAATTAAGACGTTATGTTTCAAGAGATATTATGTTACTGAGGAGTTTTCCCTTCTTACTTTCCTCTCACAGAGTTCTACTTGTCATGTGTTCCTTGTGTGCTGGAAAGCTAATACAAGTCAGCAGAGAAGACCTCCCAGCTTGCTTGGTTAAAATGAAACCCAAATGATTTAGCTGCAAAGAGAAACTGACTCCTTAATAGCTCTCAATGGGTGAAGTGAGTCGCTTAATGTGCTCCAGCCCTGACTGAAACAACACTTTTTAATGAAGGCTAATAACCATGATGAAGAAAAACAGGACATTCCTTTGAGCTTCCACAGTCATAAAAAATGATGGATTTAGCTGAATTCACTGTGGATACACTTGGTCCCAACATGATCGATATAGGAACTAATCGCTGCATTTCACAGTCTGGAGACAGCGGGGACATGCAATCAAATCGACGGGATATGATAACGCCCTAAAATAATATTTCTATTGGTTTCATTTATCTACTGAAATTACACATAGTTGTAGTGGGACTCTTTCCAGGCTTAGGGAAGAGTGTGAATCTACAGTAATTGAATCTAATGTCATTTTTAAATTAGAATCACACACACACACACACACACACACACACACACTGTTTCAGACTCACATTTTGTATGTTCAGCCAGTGAAGGAAACTAAAGATCAGACACAAATAACACACACAGACAGACAGACAGACAGACAGACAGACAGACAGACACACACACCAGTTTCTCTCTCAGATATGACACGCTCTCCATCACAGGATGAACGTGTGTCTAGAGTGAGAGACGGTGGAAGACAGACAGAGAGGCTTGTTGAAGATTGGAGTGAGGAAACAGCGAGGCGTAATAAAAGGAGAAAGCAAAGAAAATTTAATTATAGTCAACCAAATTATGTAAAGGAGAACCAGATTTTGCAATAACTTTTGGGATCATTTCGCTTGATTGAATGCTTTTTAGTGATTACGCAGCTTTCTCAGAAAGATCTGAGACACATAAACAAGACCAGCAGAGTAACGAGGAAACAGATCCGCCACAACTAAGGCAGGCTGTTGTGCATCACCACTGAAGACGTGTGTGTCATGCTCAGGGGAGATTCTCTGCTGAACTCAGTGCCCTCTGACAGCCCCTTTATTTATTGACATGTTGTTGCAAGAATTGAGCTAAATTGAGCTCTTGAAGCTTATAGTGCTAAAGTACCAATACTCGCCCCGCACCATGTAATATATTTTTTATAGCATAGACTTTCCTTTTGTTTTGATGAAATGTGGCTGCTATATCCTAAAGCAAGATTTGGAATAATCATGGTCTGTCTGTCTTTAGGAACAAACACATGTTCCAGTTCAACGCCTACCGTAAACACTATGACTTGATCAATAACAGAAGTGATAAATGTACACGCTGTAAGGAGTCCATCAGCTGATGCCAACAATACACTCCAGCAGATAACATTGGCTATAACTGTCGCCAAGGGACAAATATAGACAGAGCGACGGATTTGAGGTGGAAAGCTCGTTCTTGACCTTGGAAAGAGGAGTTGTCAAAAACCATTCCATCACATGTTCGTCTCAATATGACTGAATAAACAAACTCAATCAAGCATATTCAAAATAAATGACCAAAGTAGCTTTACCTTGTAGTCCTTATTTGCTTTTCACTATACAGTACTAGATTAATTTCCTTTCTTGCGTTTCATTTGAATGGCATTATGCTTTGTATTTTAGAAGTTAATTTTAAAGAAAGAAAACAATAAAAGGTTTTCGATTGTGTTCCTAACTGTCAGTTTGAGTGACTGTCTTAACGATCCACCTTCTCTCTCTCTACATTTGTCACTCACTGCTCGTCTGTCAATGCGCTCTCTGTTATCTGCTTCAGTTCCCTTCAGTCCCATTTATCTCCCTCTAATCCATTCTTCTTCTCTCCTATCCCTCCAGCCGAGCTGTTGCAACCGACAAGGAGGGCTGATTTCCAGATCAAGATATTTTTGATTGAGTATATAAATTAATAGTGTTTTCTTGATGGAAGTTTCCTCTTTCTCAAATACGGCTCACGTATCTGGCAGCATGATGCAAAAAAAGAAAAAAGAAAAAAGAAGTGAATCTACTTGTCTTAGGTGAATATAGTCTCCCCTTCAGACTCGCAGCACATTTGACAGTTGAGTTAATTAAACCAGTCTCGTATCTCTCCTCGCCAACAGGCCATCAATTCACTGTGCTACGACACGCCCGCTGCAATATAACACATGCAAAGTCACACGCTTTCATCTCATTAAACAACACATGCAAAGAAACATGCGACGGTTGCAAACAATGACAGCATGTATCTAAGATTAAGACAATGATCAACATTTTTACAGTCTTTTAAACAATGTGACACCAAAAGGTACGTGTCTGTATATACTGTCGACATAAAACACATTTAAAAAAAGTTATAAATGCTGCTGCACCACAGCATGCACATTCAGGGACACATGTCATGTCTTTTTAAAGTCACAATTAAAGTTGAAGTTTATAACCTTTGAGTAGGAATGTATCGTCTACGGTTTAAAAAGGCGTTCACAAAATAAATCTGCATGACTAGCATGACCTGCAAATATCAGGTTTGGACTAAAAAAAAACCACAAAAGATGTAAACGGCTCTCGATATTCCTATTTCAATAATGAGCATCATAAATTTTAGTTTCCACTGTTGTCACGGTCCTCAGCGAGCCCAACATTATCTCTGAGAACGAGAGCAACACACAGCAATAAACATGACAGACAGTAAGGTTGGTTAATAAACAGAGCTGCTTCTTTTCTCAGGGTTTACTCTGCTTCTATTTACAGTGACATGAATGTATGATGTCATTATGAAGCACTGACACCATCTCATACTGTATTTACAGCTCATGTTTACACTTTGCCGTTTATTTTGGGAATTTAGGGTAGAGAGGCCTTTATCTGGCTTTTCATTCCCACTGTGACCTGCTTCCCAGTTAATGCAAACTTAAAGTCAACGTCCTTGTATGCGTACACGCGTACACATATCTGATTCTGAATTCTTCCTCCACGTTTACCTGCTGTCTCGATCATTTCTGTATAACAACACTAATTCCATCATTATAACAACAGATTCATATCATACTGACCACTTTGCAGCTCTGAGTCTCTCTTCTCTAAAGGAAATATAGTTTTTATTCACTAATAAATTCAAGTCCTTTTTTTTCCTGGTTGTTGAATGCAACTCAACACCAGCAGATTTTTCATATTAAAAGTCTTCCAGCCTGCCTGGTAAGCTTATAACGTGGAAACTCTCCAGTGAAGGGTTTAGTTTCATTGATGGACGTTTACGGTGCTTAGGAAACAAAAGACAGTAGAGTAGAGAAAGTGGAATTAATAAGTGGATGAAGCTGCAAAAGCAAAAAGTGGCTGTTTTATACTCATTCCGTTGAAATGAGGCTTACTAATTTCTTTGCTTATTATCATTTTGATCATTTTGATATGGTGTTTTTATCATCATTCAAACAGATCACGTAGACACACTGTGTGCTTGAGACGGTAACTGATCAATTATCTTTACAACGCTGCAGACAGGAAGGCAAGCTGCTGAAGAAATGCAGAGAAATGTCGGAGAGAGGAAGTCTACCCACAACTTTCTTGGATCTTAATGCCTCGGGCAAAATATCCAGAGTTATCAGGGATGCAGCTTAAGTTAAATCCCCGATGAGTGGCTGCCCGTGCTCTTAATATCTGAAGATCTAAGTGTGTTGAGAAATAGACATATTATGTCTGTGTATTGTAAAAATAAAATGTGAATGAGAGAAAATACTCAAGAAGCAGTTGAGTAAAAGCAGCAGAAGCAGAGCCATGTAACCTGCATGTGTGTGAGTTTTATATGATAATGCTGAAATGTCATGCATAATTCTTCTCCATAGTGCCACTTCTCTATTTAATTAAATTTAACCTATCATTAGTTTGATTGAGCTTTTAACTTCTCTTTGTCTTTTTTTACTTTTCTCTCAAATGTCAAACAGACCGGAGGAATGGATAAAAATTCACTGATGGACGTTTACCTTAGTACTTCAATCAAAGGTCAAGTACATGGGGTCAGCCGTCATATTGATCACATAATGCACATTATCTTACAGACTCAGAGGTCAGACAGTACACTTCTACTCACTCGTCCTACATTAGCCTCTTTTTCCGATTTGACTTTGTGTTTTAGTCGTCTTTTTTTTTCTTTTTTTTATTAACTTTCTTCCTGCATTACTAGAAATCATGGGGATGTGATTTGCATGTGAGATAACTTTAAGAGAAATGTTGAAAGAGGTGTGAGTCCTCTAGGCATTTCACACCAAGCTACAGGAAAAGAACATGACAAAAAAAACGCTGACCAAAAAGAATTGCATCTGCCTCAGGGGAATGTAGGGCTCTTTGAGGCCAAGTTGTTAACCTCCGACCTTTGTACCGCTCTCTTGTCTGTGATGAGGGTGCAGGCTGGCTTGGAAACCCATGATGTCTGGCGCTTAGGAGATTGAGAAAACATCATCTGGGCTGGGAGCCCGAGTCAAGTAACATAGACAGACTCTGTTTGCTGATGGTTAAAAATGGAGGCAGTGTATGGTGTCACTGGGCTTTAATACATCAGATCTTGGGCATCGTTAACATATTGGAGAAGCCTACTTGTTCAAAGGAGGAGTATTGATCCTTAAGTTTGCATAAAAAGCAGGTTTTGTTGCAGGAATTTAAAGGGATACTCTAGCAATTTCGTATTTGCACTTCTGTTACAGTGCATTGGGCGAGTTGCAAGATACAGAATTAAGAGAGAACGGCAAAAATCAAAGCAGATATATTCTGACTTTTAGTTCCTAGTATGACACGGCACTATCCATAATGCAACTCAATAGCATTCCCTTGTTGACCCCCTCCCCCCTCCTCCCTGGTCAGGCCCATGTTTTTCAAATGTCACACTCTTAGTTGCTAAGACTATGAAAGAATAACTTGCAGTGTCCAAGTTGAGATGACATCACTATGACATCATCAGGGTTATATATTTCAGACTTTAGAAAGCGCTGATGAGTAAAATTATTTATGTGTGTAAAATTCAGAATGCCCCTTTAAGTTTATATTGATATGCACATACTGATACTCATTTTACTATAAAGAGACTAAAGTGTTACTTTAACTAAGTAAAAAAAGTAGTTTTCATTGTGTCCACGGTCTGGGTAACACTTAATAAGAGGGTGAACTTGAAATAGACATATGACGAATTGTTAAAGATCTTTTAGTGGAGCGTCAACACTCAAAATGACTTTAAAAATCACTCTCCCTTTCACAAATTAAGTGTGACTGCTTGAGCTAGTGTGTGTTTCCACTGTATAACTTAAGTCTTTCAGTTAGTTCAACTTTTCAGGAGTCTTAATAGGAACTGATGTTTGGTTTCTAATGATCAAACGAGTTTCCATATTTGCTCTTGACCTCAGTTTGCCTTGTACTTGAACTTAAACATCCAACAGAACTAAAGGCTCTTTATCCTTATCAGAATACGTTTAGAAAACTCACACTTGACCAAATATTATGACTATTTATGAATGTTATGTGGTCATGTTACTCTCATTTCCACTGCATTTCTGTCAAACTAAGCCTTACCTGTGACGGCAGAGTGTTAGTGTGTGTTGCCACGTCTCCAATGCCCCTGCAAACATGGTGTTCAAATCTGTGTCCAATAATCTCTCTAGATGTCCTCCTGACCTTTGTGTAAATTTAGATCAGATAGAGCTTATTTTATCCCCCTTAACCCATCTTCTTCAGTTATTATATATTCACTAGTTTTAAAAGGGTAAAGGAGAGGGAGTTACATAATGTGCAGCAATTAAATGACATATATATACATATCATACAACCCTACTACCCGTGTCTTAGCGAGCTATACACTTTTTAAAGATTGATTTAAGACACTATCATTCTAATTAAGGCCTTATTTTTAGATGGAAGAATTCAATGCCTTTTAAGGATCTGCAGGAACAATAAATATATGATCCTCAGCTATCAGGAATGTTGCCATCCACGGCACATTTTTCCAGGACATTTTAATACTTTATGCTTAGATGTCGTGCATTTTTTCTCCATAGAAGGTAAAGTGACTGTTCTTTACTTTTGGTTTGACCCATCATCTGTAATTTTGATGCAAACATAAAAGCTTTCATGCTTATTTTGTCATCTGTATTCCTACAGTATCAATAAGAAAAGAATGGGCAGCAGAATACATAAGCATTTATATGAGAGTATTACATCGACTAACATTTGAACTACTGCGTTTATTTGCCTTCAAGTTGGATTGATTTAATTACTCTTTAGTTTCATCTCTTTTTCAGTCTTCGTACCAAGAACACAGACATCAAAATAATTATTATGGATGTTGCATCTTCTCATTTAGTCTGACACAATGTGGGACTGTTGCTTTAAAAAGGACAACCTGGAACAATCTTGAGAACCCTGCGGACCTGAACTTGGCTTTGGCAGCTCTTTCAACACTTCACTGACTTCTCCAGCCAGAGGGATTTAGAAACACACTTTCTCTCCCCCTTAATGTGTGGTGTTTTCATTGTGGTTGGTTGTTGAGAGGCTGAAAACCCCTCATTAAGCTCTATCTTTAAATCGAAAATACAATCCTCTGCTGTGTGTGATCTTCACAGTGAGCTGGTAGATGTTTGACCACACATTGCCCACATTCTTTTAAATGCAATACAAATACAAATGGCCGTAGTGCAAAGAGTGTAAGACATCTGAGAAACACTAACTACGAGTAAATACGCTGGGGCAGAATTAATAAGGGGAAATCTGTTTCACCTCAATCACACATGTATATATACAATGTATATATACAATGTATATAGAATTGTACCAAACACGTACAAAACACTTGACAGCACTCTATTCCATACAAGCATCACCTGCGGAGGAGAAAAGCCAGAAGATACGTAAGAAGCTTGTGAGCATATCATTTACTGCATCACCAGGTGCACGATCATGGCCAACAGGTTGTTCACTGCAGTCATTAAATGTCTCTTTAATGCTACTCATAATGGAAAGACTATCTGAAATTGATGTTCTGTCCTCATTTGCTCTCATATATATTTTAACTAACACCCTGAGGTGGACCCTGACATTAGTTCAAGAAATGCCGTAAAATGCATATACATGTCCTTACTAATGAGTGTAACAAGAACAACCTCATTAACTGGGTTACATTTATACCTGGCATTTGAAGTGTGTCCTTTTCCTCCTTCCAGTTTAGAATCCGCACCTCATTTTGAAAAGGACCTTTACTTTTCAACTTTTTTACTTTTTATGTGACATTTTTGTAACATTTAGAGGATGAAGCTAATTGTCAAAGGGTTTATAAACTTCATATGAACATTTCCATATTTCTCAGATGTGTGATATTGCAGCACATGTAATAAAGCATTCCAGCTGGTATCATTGCAGGGCTGATTACACGACTGCATGCACATGTGCAGATGTGGTCTGAGGTCCTTGTTGTTCAGACATGAAATACATGATAATGTTTTCTTGTCTGTTTTTCTAAATCCCACTATTTAAAGGACTAGTGATGAAAAATATTGTTCATACAGTACTGCTTAACAGGTTTTCTCTTTATATTTATTCAGGTGGTTTTTGTAATTAGAGCTGATCTTCAGCACAATAAATCCCAAAACAAGTTTCCCCAAGGGAACAATAACAAGAATCAGGACTAATGTAGTGCAAGTATGTTATTCATCTTTAGAAATATTACCAACGTGAATTCTTTTTTTTTTTTATCCACACGAGATGTATAGATTTCTCCAAGTGCGGTGGATGTTAAAACACGTAGCTTTAATTGATCATGTCAGTCAGATTACGACCTGATGATCTCATCAGTGACAGATCAAATGTCCAGAAGGGGGGGGGGGGGGGGATCCCACTACTGAACAGAAACACAGATGCACTCAAAAGACACAGAATTCACATCTAGAGTCGAGTACACAAGCTTGATGCAACAAGTATCTGCCATTGAGGATGAAGGAGAGTTCGAGAGTAAAAGGAGAGGGAGTGAAGGTGACAAGAAGAGACTGAGGGAGTAACGCTCTTCTTGGTGACAGGCTGTACGTCAAGGTCTGTCACTCTCAGTCAGTACATGAGATGATTGGTAGTGTGCATCTTCTCTTGATCTAACACAGTGTATATCAACACCAAAGATCCCACGATGACAGGGAATGTGGTCACCCTCACGTCGCTGGGAATTCCATACGCAGGCGTGTGTGTTTTCCCCCGGTTAATAAACTCAGCATGTGTGTGTCCAGGGTTTATATGGTGCTTGTTCAGACCTGCGAAAAATATGTTTGTTTTAGTTGGTCTTTGGTTTCAGCCGTGTAAACCGCTGGCCAGACGCTGAGACTGAGCCTAAAAAGCGAACACATTGTGTAAAATAAATCCAAGACACGCATACCGAGACTTGATTGTATGCAAAAACCGATTTGAATAGATTATGTAGCTGCTACATGATACGTGTATGTGTCCATGCATCTAAATTGGATTTTGTGTACTCTTACTTCAGGGGAAGTAGACATAGACTTCTATTGTTGGTGAAGTTGGAGTTCAGTTCCTTTCTGCAAATGTTTCCCAGATGCTTTCGGGATTTTAAACTGACAACCTGCCAGTCACGAGACCGCTGCTCAAAGATCTTAGCGACCCTATATGCACGTGTGTGTGCTAACGTGTGCTCATGCATTCCTGGGGACTTCTCCATGCATACAAAAAGTTGGTGTTTACATTCTTTAACCCATTTGACTGTATTTAAAGTTCATGCTTGTACATATGTACATGTCTGTCTCTTTGTATATAGAAATGGGTCTCTGCAAAACCTTACACCCCTCCCTCACAAACATCTGTGAAGCTTTTATCTATCTGTGCTTTTCTTGTGATTTCTATTAATGCATCTTTTCTATGGGCTCTTTTTTCATCTTTCTTTGCATCTGTCTTTACGTTGTGTCGTCAAAACACCTTGAGCTCCATTGTTGTTGTGACCACAAACATTCCAGAAGCATTTCCTCCTACAATAAGACGTGCTTTCACTTCGGCTTACAGTAAACCAGGATAGCGCAGAAAATGTAGCTGTGAGTAGAAAATGAAGTGAAAATAGGAAAAAACATAAAACTGAGTAGCTGATTATCTCTCATAGCAATTAATGAAACCATAAATTGTTAAACAAATTAGCACATTTTTTAAAATCTGACTTTCACTCTGGTTTTTCGTCATTCCTTCCACAAATATGTCACCACCTTGGCGGCAACAGTTTTCGCCCAAGGAGGCTCACATTAAGAATAGAGTTCAAGTATTTTTGGGGCTGTGTGTGTGTGTGTGTGTGTGCGTGTGTGTGTGTGTAAGTGCATGAACATGTGGATGCATGCGTATCAAGCTCTTAGCTATTGCAAATGTGCGCTTATTAAACAGCTTAACTTCGATTCATATTTTGTTAATCACTCACAGGGAGCTGGGCCGGATCTGCCGGGTGTCGTGCTCTCCGTCGTTGCTGGTCAGGCTGTGTCTCGGGGTTCGACCTTGGCTGCTGCTGCTGCTACTGCTGCTGCTGTTACAGTTGGCAGAGGAGGAAACCGGCTGCTGCAGCTCTGCGACTGTGGCGTTGACAACACTGTTCTTCTTTTCACCTACAAGAATACAGAAAGATTTACAAACTCTTTGGTGTTTTCAGCCAAAACATGTTACCAATTCTTCAGCATGTAGCAGCGTTTTCAACTGACCACTGACAGCATGTTGTTAATGTGGTTATAGGTATTTTTCTCTCTAAGCTTACTATGTAGCAACACATAGCAGGTGTGAGCCAAATCAAATGGAAACAAAAAAGCAACTATGGAGAGGAAAATCCCCTTCAATCAATTTGATTATTTTCTATCAGGCAAATTAGGTGGTTCAGCTCACCTTTCAGAGAATGTGTTGGTGTGTGGAAGAGTGTGAGCGGCCTCTCGCTGCAGGACGGGGCTTTGCTCTCGGTGCTTCTCCTCCTGGATAGGTTGAGCTGCATGTTAGTCGGCCCGGCTGCAGAAGTCGGCACGTCCCTGAATATCTGCACAAACAAGACAGGCGGTCTTATGTGTGAGTACAACCACAGAAACTATATGCACGATTAAGAATGCCAGTGGAAAGTTGAAGCAAGTAGCATGTTCTTGCTGCTGCGGTCAAGGAAGTTATGGTCTCATATGTAACTGCAGGGAAATGTGGCTCATCTTATCACATTCAAGGCAGAGACAGTAATCAAAGTGTTGTGCTTAGTGTAAAAACATGTACACACTTGCAACAATGTGCAAGATTTGATAGAAAAACAGTACTAAAAAAAGCAACATTACACTATACAAGGTTCTGGTAAACCACCAGCGGCACTTTGACTCACTTCATGCCTCGTTAATAACTCTAACACAGATGGTCCAACAGGTGAGCTGATACAGGATATCTACTATTAATTCCTGGATTCATGCCTTGCCATGCCTTTGCAGCTTAGACTCAACATAAAACTAAACATAGCGACAAAGCTGCTTGATACAATGTATAAAACTTCTTTTATCTGGGGATAATTACATATGCAGAAACTTAACAGGGGAAATTGTGGGCTTCAGTGTGGGTTCATAGCACTGATCTTGACTTTGCTGACATTTATTTCTACTCCTTGAAGCACAATTATGCAAGATTCCAAAAATCCCATGCCGTGATAAAAATATACTGCACTGTGTTTCAAGTTTTGTTTTGCTTCCTGTAAACTACGCATCTCTTTTTTTTTTTCCCTGCTTGTATTCGTCTGTTACTTCTGCTTAAGTCATACGTAATCATCCCAACATCCATTCATCTGTCATCGCCTTTTTTCTGCTTTTTAGACAAGTCCACACCCATAGCTCCACTCAAGAAGGAAACAACTGATTGGAGTGCTGGAAAAGCCATTTTATCACACTGGACTTGTTTTTTTTGTTGCAGAAAAGCGCAATCAAATGTCATCAGCAGGATCACATGAAACCTACAAATGCACGGAAAGTACAGTACAATCAGCATATCACAAAGCTTGGATAAATAAGTTCAATACTGGGAACAGCAAAGTGACATCTTTACACTTCACCAGACAGTTATAATGTCCAGGAAAGAGAATATGTGTGTGCGTGTGTGTGTGTGTTTCAACACACTCTTATCCTGCCTGTGTTAAATTTCATGCATGTACACAGGTGTGGGATTTGTGTTGTTTGTATGCGTGTGTGATTGTTTGTTTCCTTCACTGGCTGAACACAAAATGCGACGGTCTGAAACAGTCCTGCTGATGCTGTTGCCATGGTGACATTTGTAAGCAGCTTTGACTGCCAATAA